>NW_003299131.1:162280-197971 GCF_000151645.1 Tuber melanosporum | reverse complement strand
CGTTTAGAAAAGTGGTGTTTTAGCCATGTAGAATGGCTTAAAAGAAAAAACAACTTGGAAAAGCTACAACACAACCGCAAATGTTTCCCAAAAGCTAGACCCTAGCTGACAAATTGCTTTATTACAAGCAAAGACTATTTGTACCAAAAACCAGTATCTTTATACAATAATAGCAGAAGGATGTCACAATGATAAAATAGTAGGACATTTTGAACAAGAAAAAACTCTTGAAATAATAATGAAGAACTTCTAGTAGAAACACCTAGTAGATTGGGTAAACAATTAGATATGGTCATGGGACACTTGTCAACATAACAAGTTCCTACAACATGCTATATATGGTCTACTATAATCACTATCAATACCCTATGCAGCATGGGCATCAATATCTGCAGACTGTGTTAGGCAGTTACTAGAAAGTTAATGTTGTCCCCAAATTATAGTTGTAGTTGACCTGTTCACCGAAACGGCCTACTTCATTGAATTAGCAGGAACAGAGACTATAAAAGAAGTGACTACAGTGTTTATAAAGAAAATATAAAAACTACATAGTTTGCCAACAGAAATTGTCTCAGATATGAATTTGAAGTTTGCTGAAGAATTTGGGGAATCTCTATGCAAGACACTAAACAGAAAAAGGAGGATGTCAACAGTATACTATCTACAAACTGGCAGACATACTGAGCGCCCAACCAAGTACTGGAAGGTTACTTGCAAAGATTCATCAATTATAATAAGTGTAAGATGTTCGCTAGGTGCTAATCACGTTATCGGTAATGAATACGATAGTTGGCAGGTAGCCTGCTCTTCAGGAGAGGAGGTGAGAGCAGAGAACTAAAGGAGGCTTCGAGGGTGTACTGAGGAACAAAGAAGTAACCGTTCTACCAAGTATATTGAAATACTGTCTGTCAAAGTCTGCCTTTTCTATCATAGAAACAGGCAGTCTTTAAATACACAAATCTGTTCATGTCTAGCATGAACGAAACTAATCAAAGGTATCAGTCAATACACTTTGGTGAAACTAATTCAGTATCAAAGCGATACTTAAAACAAAACATAAAACAAAACCAAGTATCAAACGATACTTAAAACAAACCAAGTATCAAGACGATACTTAAAACAAAATATAAAACAAAACCAAGTATCAAACAATACTTAAAACAAACCAAGTATCAAGGCAATACTTAAAACAAAACATAAAACAAAACCAAGTGTCAAACGATACTTAAAACAAACCAATAACTGAGTACCCGTACTGGTTACATTCCCCAAAACAAAACAACTGTTTAAACAAACAAAACCTAATCATCATCAACGGCGGAATCTGAAAAACTAAGAGCTTCAGTTTCAGCTAAGAATTCTTCATCATAAGTATCACACCAGGGACAAGAAGAAATCCTAAGAGAACATTTAGACTCAAAGAATTGTAAATCACAGTAGTCACGATTACCAGATTCGTGCTGTACATCAACCCAAGCGTGATCGCAATCAGGACAGTAGTCTATCCAGAGGATTTCAAAGTAGTATTCAAGTTAGATAGCATCGTGGTTCAACAACAGTCCAACAATCTGTTGTCGCAGCCTCACATTGAGTTCCACATAGTTTGACATCGTTATGGTATTCGGATGGCGATTGGGAATGAGATAAGGTTATCGAGAGCCAGCTCCATAGCTTGATTTTCATCATCGCTGCTTTCGAAATCTGACTCCAAGTATGGTGCCCAAAACCCATCTCTTACTTCGAGTTCCATCTGCCATCACTCCATCTCAGGCATCGTTGGTGTCCAGCACAGGGTGATGTAATTGATCGTTGGAGGGAGGGATTCATTTAGCATATTGTCCTTCCACCATTCATTCACCATATCCGTAGCATACTCTAGTCCTTCTAGTGGTTCCCAGATGTTTTCGCTCGTTGGATATCCTTTCCATTTGACTAGGAACTGATCATTTCCATGCCACAGGCAGTGGTCTCTGATTTGTTCAACTTCCTATTCATCTTTCTTGTCAATGATGATAGGTGCAGGTCTTGAGTGGGTTCTTCCAGGGAACTTACCGTCGTTATTTGGGTGGAATCGCTTGACAGCAGAGGTGTGGAAGACTGCAGTATTGCGGCGGTACATGCATCCATCCATCTGGACAGTGTAGTTTTCTGTATTCTCGTTAAAAGATAAGACTTTGAAAGTCCCTCACCATCGGGGTTGTAATTTCTTGCTGCGTCCAATATTGGTAATGAACATGTTTCCATGTACCATAAGCATATCACCTGGTAGAATAGGGACATGTTTGCATCGTCGCTTCTGAGCCGTAGTGGTGCTTCAGAATCGGGCAGCTTTAACAGCTTGAAAGAGATCATTCCGAATTGCTTGATGGCGATTTAGGTGGTCATCGGAGGCAGGGACTGCGGAGTTCTTAAAAAGTGTTGTAGGTAGGAGGGAGTATTGGCGGCCAAAGACTGCCTTGTATGGTGACATTCCCAAGGTATCTGACAATCCGGCATTGATATATGCAGCGAGCTCAACAAGGGCTGGTTCCCGGTTGGTTTGTCGTTCATTGATCATATTCCTAATTCCAGTCTTGACTTCGCGAATCTTTGGTTCTGCCTGGCCATTAGTCTCATGATGTCCAGGGGCAGCCATAATGTGGTTGATTCCGTGTGAGGTCAAGGTTTTTGCTTCCAGAATCTGGCAGTGAAATGGGGATCAGCATTACTGACAATGGATAAGGGGTACCCATGGGGTGTGAATAGGTATCGTTGGAGGTTATTCTAGGTGTCTTTGGAGGAATCGGTAACCTTCATTGGTATGAGCCATGTATATCCAGAAAATCAATCCACAGTTACCAAGATGGTGTCATATCCTGTGGACCTGTTGAATGGCCCAGCGAAATCGATGGCATAGGATTCGAATATTTCACATGGTAGTTGGAGGGTCTGTGCTTTCCCTTCAGGTAGTTGTGTTCACTCCTTATTTGCCTGGCATAGTTCATATTGTTTGACCAAATCGCAGAAGTCCTTTTGCATTTCAGGCTAGTAGACATATTCTGAGGCATCTTGGAGGTTGCGGTCTGCACTGTGGTGTCCTTCGTTGTAAATCTCAGTGATGACGTATTCCCTAATTGTCATTCCATTGAACATGTGGCCTTTTGGGATGTATAGGCAATGTTCACTATAACGGGTACTGGTATAGACCATTCCGTTGGATATGTTGTAGGGGGCGAGATCTCCATGCCTGGAGCTATCCATAGCTTTGAAGTAGATCGGGTCATGGCGATATCCTGCAATCATTTGACTTCGGAAAGAGGAGGTTAATTCCTCTGCAGTTGATCTCACATGTCGCTCATCCTCAATGAGAGCTCCTCTTGTCAGTTCGATAGGGGTTTCCTCTTCTTCAAAGGTTTCATAGAGTTGTCAGCGATGCTCGGGAATCGTGGAAGGTATGATAGAAACAATTGTTTCATTGTTGTATACTCATAAGGGTCCACCATATAGTGGTCGTGAATCGATTATGGGAGAAGATGGCGGGGCTGACTGTGGGTGGTGTAAATAGGATATTGCATCCACGTAGGCTGCTGCTTGTTTGAGTTCTTCAAGAACTTGGTGTCGTGTTGGAATAGGATTGAAAGTATGGGGAGGTTGGATCGATCCATCTTCATCGCTCATCTCTTCTGCAACTTCTGCGGTGTCGAAGCTGGTGTTTTTAGAATCGTCAGCAGACATATAGTATGGTTGCTGGTATCTGTTGCCAAACTTAATCTCAGTCTGGTGGAAAGGGCAGGTGTCATGATAACAGTGGGACCAGTGGAGTTTGCTTTGTTCAAGCTCGTGAGGAGGTGTGCTGTGGAGGGTGCAATTGTCTTTCCATTCGTCATCAATGTCCTTTTCTCATTCAGTTCCAGCAGCTCTGTACATGGTGTAAGAGAAAGGGTTGGAGGGAGCGACAGAACTGGCTGTAGCCATTGATGGTTCTTGTTCATAGGAGGTGTCGTCAGGACTGTGTTCGGTTTGTCTTGTATTGTCATGAACGAGAGGAGGATGTGTGAAGTCTTGATTCTGATATAAGCGGGAAAGAGCATCAGCTAAATAGTTCGTTCTTCCAGGGGTATAAATGATTCTTGCATCGTATTTGCTGATCTCGCCTATCCATCTTGATCTTCTCCTTCCAGGTATTCTTTCTGTTTTAACATTAGTGAAAGGTTGGTGGTCGGTAATAATAGTGAAGGTATTGCCCATCAGGATGTGGTTGAAAGCCGTGAGAGCATCAATTACAGCAAGGGCTTCCTTGTCCGTTGTTCCATAGTTCATCTGTGAATTAGTGAACTTCCTGCTGTGTAATGCCACTGGTCTTGCCGTTTCATGGCAGGCCCCTTGTCCAACCCATGCTCCAACTCCAACATCTGATGCATCAGTAATTAGCCATATCGGTTCCAGTTTACTATAGTTGATCAGTTGTATAACATTGGCGTTTTTAATCAACTCCTTGATGTTGATAAAGGCTTGGTCATGAGTGTGGGTCCAGACGAATTCTGCATTGCCGGTAAGGTCTGTGAGCGGCGCTGTCACAGTGGCGTGGTATGGCAGGAACTGGGAAATATAGTTGACTAGTCCTAGGAATTGCATGAGTTCTTTTTGATTCCGGGGTGTCATCTATTCCGTCAAACAGGATATTTTTCCAGGAGCTGAATGTATTCCTTCGTCATCTATAACATGTCCTAGGATATCGAGCTTAACTGCAAACAGGATTGAATTGTTTCTGCTAGTGTAGAATTTAGCTTCCCTTAGTTTGGTACAAACCAAACCTATATAGTAGGCATATTCTATTTTGGTATTTGAGAAGATGAGAATATCATCAATGTAGACCCAGAAAAAATGGTGGAGGTATTCGCTCAGGAGGGTTTCCATAATTCGCATAAAGGTGGCGGGCACATTCATATCACCTTGTAGCATAACTCGGCTAATGAAACTTTGTAGGGTATTTTGAAACTATGTTAGCATTCACTTTCTGGATCTAACCTTGTCTGGAAACAGGCATCGCTTATGTCAATCTTGCTTCGGAATCTAGCCCGTCCAACTGCATTCAGGATCTGGGTTTGATTTGGAATAGCAGAGCTGTCCATAACCGTGTTTTCATTCCGTAGTTTAAGGTCAACCAGGGGGCGGATTCTTTTTCCATCTGCTTTGAGTTGAACAAACATAGGAGCGGCACCTGGGGCCTCTGCTCGGTAGATGACACTTCTTCTTTGTTGTTGGTTGATCCAATCACAAAGTGGGATTTGTATGCGTCAGGGAGAGAGTAGGTGGGTTGGTTCTTAAGATTAGAGGGGCCTCGGAGGCGGATGTGGTGGTTCACTTCTCTCATAGGCGGTAGTTCTTTGGGAATCTGATCTGGGAAAACATCAGAGTATTCATTCAATAGGCGTTAGGCTGTTGCTACACAGACTACTGCTCAGTACTCTCCGCTTATTGGTTTGCATGAGACTCTAACCTTCTGATCTGGGAAATCTATGATTGCTTCCCCACACCTGATTATAGCTATATGGCGGTTCAGGAATGGCAGATCTATTAGGGCATCGGATTTGGCTTGATTTCCAACCAGCATGTCCTGGGGGGGTAGGACAGCAGAACCAAGCCAAATAGTCGCACTACAGGTTTTATGGCTTAGAGATCATGATCCCTTTACTGCCATATTGACTGGTATGTGTTGGTTAAGGTCACAGGTTGGGAGTCCATGGACAGAGACAAAGGCATTACTGATCATGTCTCTTCCGATCACGCTAGTGTCGAATAGGACTCGAGCCTTTTTGCCATTGATCAGTATAGTACCTTCCAGGGCGGTGTGTTTTGAATGTAGCCGGAGGTCGAACACTGTTGCATTCTACATCGATACATCTGATATAGATCTCCTCATATTTGATAGATTGGGTATTATCACTATCGCTCTCAACATTGTTGGCCAATGCCTCTTGATTAATTGCCTTTCCTTTCCCTTTCTTCATAGGGCAGTTCTTTGCCATGTGTCCTGTTTTTCCGCATTCAAAACATTCTCCTTTCCGCCGTCTCAATTCTTTGAAGGGTTTTGCTTTTTTCTTGAAAACCTGTGGCATATCGTCTTCAGAGTTGCTGGAGGCCTTGTGCCGTGGCTGGCTGTTCCTACTACAGGATGACTGTGTTTTGTAGGCCTTGGTCTCATGGAGAATGGCGTCCTTTCATTCTGCTCTTACAGTTATTACTGCAATATCATCGCCATCTTCCTCAAGTGGTTCTACTTCTCGCTGGAGGGTAGGGTGCATAGTGTCGTAGAATCGTCGCTTCAGGATGTATTTGGAGATACTTCCATTCTCCATTCGGTCCTTAGACATTATCAGATCCCTAGTCACATCAGTGATTCTCTTGACATGCATTCCATTAACTTGCTGGAGCTGGTTGAATTTGTTGTATAGGAGGTCATTGGTAATAGAGGATTGGAATCGTCCTTTCAGGTAATCCAGAACTGTAGATTCTCTGAGTCTTACATTTCCACCGTATTCCTTATAGTATTGGTGGTATGCGTCGGTTGCCTTTCCTTCGCAGAATAATCCAATGTATAGTCCTGTGGTAGGGTCTTCCACATCCTTCTCTTGCAAGAGAAGATAGTGTGTGAGTTCCATCGCCTATCGGTCAAATGCTTCAGGTTTGAAGTCTTTTCCTTCTCCTGTAAACTTCGCTGGGAGGTGGAGTTTAAACTTAGGAGGTTCAAATGCTGTGAGTACTTCCTCTTCTTCAGGCCTAGTCCAAGACTTTCCTCCTCCAGAGGGCCCTCCTCCTGTACTAGCCATATCTGATTCGCTACTGGATTCGGAGTCGATCGGAGGTTCAAAGGAAGGCTTCTTTGCTGGAGTAGAAGGGAATTCTCCTGGAGGTTGTGTGTCTTCCGTATTTGCAGGATTGCCCAGCTCTTTAGCAGAGTGCTACAGTTGTTTCTTTCTTGTAAGGTCTTCTCGTGGGATCTGTTTCCTACTGCTGGTGGTCAAAGACTCTATGTTGGATTTGAGACGAAGCCGAATGTGCCTGGATTCTGCCGCTTCTCTCTGCTAGCGTTCTGAGGTGGATATCCATAGGTTGATCAGGCCTAAATCCGAGGACAGGTTCTTAACCACTTAGTGAGGTTAAAAAAATGTAGAGTGTTCGCTAGGTGCTAATCACGTTATCGGTAATGAATACAATAGTTAGCAGGTGGCTTGCTCTTCCGGAGTGGAGGCGAGAGCTGAGAACTAAAGGAGGCTTCAAGGGTGTACTGAGGAACAAAGAAGTAACCGTTCAACCAAGTATATTGAAATACTGTCTGTCAAAGTCTGCCTTTTCTATCGTAGAAATAGGCGGTCTTTAAATACACAAATCTGTTCATGTCTAGCATGAACGAAACTAATCAAAGCTATCAGTCGATACACTTTAGTGAAACTAATTAAGTATCAAAACGATACTTAAAACAAAATATAAAACAAAACCAAGTATCAAACGATACTTAAAACAAACTAAGTATCAAGGCGATACTTAAAACAAAATATAAAACAAAACCAAGTATCAAACGATACTTAAAACAAACCAAGTATCAAGGCAATACTTAAAACAAAACATAAAACAAAACCAAGTATCAAACGATACTTAAAACAAACCAAGTATCAAGGCGATACTTAAAACAAAACATAAAAGAAAACCAAGTATCAAGGCAATACTTAAAACAAAACATATAACAAAACCAAGTATCAAATGATACTTAAAACAAACCAATAACCGAGTACCCGTACTGGTTACAATAAGCATGATTGGTACCAACTCCTACCTCGAGCTGAATATACCTACAATAGCTCAGTAATGAATGTACACAGGATGACCTATTTCTATACAAACTGTTTGTTTTATCCACAGATGGAATAGATGATGGAATGTGAGTCGCAAAATCCCAGAGCTCTACTTTATTTAAACTGGATAAAAATGATCTGTAAGCAAGTAAGGCAATCTCTCCAACAAATACGAAAGGCTATGGCCAAATACTATCAGAGGAAAACCATCCAACAACCTGATTTCGAAATCAGTGATAAAGTAACATTAAACACAAAGAACTTTTGTACATGTAGGAAGCTAAAAAAATTAATCCAAAGGGATATAGACCTTGTGTAACCTTGGAGAAATTAGAAAATGGCACTGGCGAAATCAATATTTCAGATTAATAGAATATACATTCAGTGCTTCATGTGTCTCAGTTAGAACCTTATAGGGAGTCTGTATGTGCAGATTGGCAACAACCTTATAGGGAGCCTGAGGATATTGTGGGCAACTTATAATAGGAAATCGAGAAAATTGTAAGAAGTGAGCTATGCTCTTATCGAAAGAGAGTACGCAGTTACTACCAAGAGGTACATGAATTATGGTACTTTGTTAAGTGGCAAGGCTGTTCCTAAGACAAGAACTCCTAGGAGCCAGTAACCGGTAGGAATAATGTGGGAGAAATGGTTGAAGAATTCCACCACAATAACCCGAAAATTCCACATGTAGTAGAGGAAGAATAATGAGGTAAAGGTTTTCCAACCATGGGAAAGCAAATGCAGCAGGTTTTTCATCCTGTTATCATCGGGACCTAAAGTAATTAATGTTTAAGGTTTAATAATTAATTGTTTAATTTAATTTTTATTTTTAACTTGTTTTATATGTCTCCAAAAAGGCAATCAGGGCGAAGCGTTAAGAGGTGGGAACTCATGTTAGGAAGACCAGGATCCGATACCTAGTCACCACCTGAGTAGGGTAATCCCACTCAGAATTGGAATCTTGGGTGTCCAACATTGACCTCCAGCTGCCTTACTGGGCCCTTACATCATGATACATATCAATTTCTATTACTTAGCTCAATTGGACTATCATGTAACTCTTCAGTAAAGGTCACGTGTTCAACTCCAGTTGCCATCAAAATTATTTCTAGTATTGAATTATTTTTTACCAATGCTCCTTGCAACTACAAGCCTCCCTGCACGACAACTGAGAACTTCCAACTAAAAGATTATAATTCTATCCTATAGATATGCTTCTCGTATACAGGAGGGAAGTTACTGGATAAGAATCTAACTGTTGGGTCATGAAATATTGAGCTTCAAAGTCAGCGACATATGAAGGTTGCATCCACAACCTCCGAGTGTCATCCGAAGCAACCCAAGGTTTCCAACCAAGCAATTATCTGTCTATCCAGTAGAATAACTTCCTGCAAACTAATAGGAAGTCCACTGGAAAATATCTGTTGGTTGGATATAGAGTTACGAAGGTTTAAAGTCAGGCGACCTAAAAAGATTGCAATTATGACTACAGTTGCAAATACAACCCACAGATATAACTGATTGTGTCATCAATGGCGGAAACAATTGGTGCCAACTCAGTTCGACCTGAGAATTAGGTCATAGGTCTAAAAACTCTGATAATTTGATAGTGGCTATTGGGAAGAGCTTGGTTCCTAGTTAGCTATATCGTAACTATTGAAGAGGATGTGGTGATTTTCCAAGTCTCCAGGTGGTCGCATCTTTGAAGAATACCTGACATTGCAAGTTATAATCAGAGAGGTACATAATTGTATAATAGATAGATATAGTCTGCAAATACTCAAATACGGAATATAAATAAAGTGTATCGCTTGATATGTTTGATTAGTTTCGATCATACTCAATATAAACAGATTCGTGTATTTAAAGACCCCATGATTCCACAATGGAAAAGGCAGACTTCAACAGACAGTATTTCAATATACTTAGTTGAATGGTTACTCTTTAGTTTTTCCTATACACCTTCGAATCCTCCTTTAATTCTCAACTCTCACTTTCTCTCTGGTAGAGCAGGCCACCTGCCAACTATCATACCTATTACTGATAACATGAATAGCACCTTACTAACACGTTACAAAACAGATAATGCTATAATTGAATCCCTTCGCAGTATCTCCATACCAGAACTCAATTTCTTTTTATTCTTTGTGCCAGCCCGCAAGTTGATTTTTACCGCAATATATAATCAAAGGTGATAAAAGAAGTCCATCTGTGACTACTGCTTCAATGACAGTACATGACTCATGCACTCTCTGCTTTTAGTATACAGAAGGAGTTTGAATAATCGGTATAATTCAATTGACTGCCTGTCTTTTTTCAAGTTGATATTTCTTTTTTTATCTAAATTGTAGATATTACAAGGTGCAATCCCGTACTTGGCTATTACTTTCTTCAACTATTTTTTTAAAAAAAAATATTAGTTTCTATTATTGTATAATTAAATATTATTTACTATAAATATAAGTTATAGTAGTTATACCTTTGTAAAAGAATCATCTATAATATCCCAATTAGTAGCATTTACCCATGAACTGACAATGGTTTTAACATAAATATATCGAATGGAGAGATACTGATCCAGAAATTGGTGAAACCAGTATTGACCAAGTTGGTGATCGGGAACTCCACAGTGTAACAGGGAATGGGCCAGTGAATAAAAGGTTTCTCTGTTTGAAGGAATACTGCAATCATCCCGAAATTTCAAGTGCCTAATTAAAGCCTTTTCCTCAGAAACAGTCAACATTTATACCTTTTCTACCACTATCTATACTGTCTTCATTGGGTTTTTAATACGCTATCAGATGGTTGCTTCTGATACTTGATAGGCTGTTACAATTCTCAATACAACTGGCTTTTTCTTTCCGTTCAGGTCTTTCTGGTGCTGTTCTAACACTGCATGATAATGGCTAAGAGCTAAATATAATCATTGGGGCGTGGAATAAACTCATGTATAGTCAATTTCCGAAACTCTAGTAGGCTCAGACTCTTGTAATAAAAGAAAAGAAATTGGAATAGACATTTTATTAACTTCCTGATTTTGAGGTATAAAGTATTTCCCTCATGCTCAATTCCTAATCTTTCTCTTTATTCAATGTACTTTCTGACTCAATACAATCAAAATTTCTCTCTACTTCGATTGTCTACCTTTAATGTTTTACCTCTATGATGACATTTTCTTATCAGACATTTTCTTCACCTTTCTCTACTATTTTGTTCTTTCACATATGAGCTTAACTAGGTATACCATATGCCAAGATCTACTGTGTACAAATCTACTTCATATTCCAATTTAGCTTAGCTATCCTGTCCTCCCCTGTTCGTCACAGCCTGGTATTTGTCATAGCCCTATTGGCCACCGCAATCTTGGCATTATCTCTGGAGAATCCAGTGATGGCTACTTGTTAGATTTGGAATCAACCATTCTTTCTTGTACTGTCAGAAACGGAGCCATCTTCACCTTAATTAAGAACCATTCATGTATCGTAAATCACCAGTACTCCATACCTTAAGGTTACTGAGATAAATCAAGAACCAGCAACTCGTATCCGGAGTTCTCTATTTCTCATATACAGAGCAAAGACCAATGCCTGGCATATTTGAGGCAGCATTGGTAATGTACCAGGTTAAATTCTTTCGTCTGATGATGCAACCGCCACTCCACCACTACTATAACTTTACTACTTAGGCAACTACAACTACCCAGAATGAAGTACAAATTTAGTTAGAGATTCAATAGATATAATAAAATTCTCCTGTGAAATTATAGAATAAAAAAATCAATACTTTATGTACCATCCCTTTGCATCTAAAACAGCAGCAACTCTCCTAGGCATAGACTCCCACAACCTGTCCAAAAATCCCCCTCTATATTATAAGTCCAAACCTTATTAAGAGCTTTTGCTAAATATCTTCTAACAGTTTCTGTACTACCCTTAGTCTTATGAATATCAGGAAAGCACTGGTGTAGCTTTTCCTTTACCCTCGTCCAACAGTGCCTAATAGGATTGAGATCAGGATAATTGGGTTGCCATTCCATAATGGGTATATTGTTTTCCTTAAACCAAGTCATAGTATTCTTTGCAGTATGTATCTTTACACCATCTTGCTGAAATATAGGATCCTCAACTGTGTCCTCTCCCTCCTGCCATGTATCAACTAAACCATCTTCCAAAACTCTAATATAGACAAATCTATTTACACTCTTCTCAAAAATGGGAATCTGAGGACTTTTATTTTTAGTCTAAATACAAGCCCTTACTATCAGCTTTACCCCAGGACCTTTTGTAACCCCATAAATGCAGTTCTTATGCCACTTTTCCTCAGCTGTTCTGAATACCCAAATACCTTTAAGATTTTTAGACTTTTTAACCATGCATTTATCACTAAAGATAATACCCTCAAAGTTCTCCTTTATCCAATCCTTATGCTCCATACCCCAAGCTAATCTCTTAACAGCTTGCTCATCTTCCAGCAAAGCTCTCTTCCTTGCTCTCTGCTTCTTTATATTAACTGATACCAAAGCTCTCTTGACAGTACTCAGAAAGGTATATGGTACAACATCGTTGCGTAATTCTGACATGATTTGGCAGGGTATCTTCTTGAACTATCTGGCTAGACAGTGGTAGGTTCTGTTATCAATAATTTTGTGTCTTCCTGGTATTGGAAGGTTTTTCTCATCACTTTTCTTTTGATAGTGTTTATAAAAACTGAGAACTGTACTCTTTGAATAGTTTAAGAGCTTCCCAATTTTAGCAAAAGAGATGGGGTTTTTTGAAGTATTATTCAGTTACCACTAATCAGATAAAATGTTTTGACCTAGTACTGTAACATTAAGAAAAGAAGACGAGTTACAGTAAACAGGAAGAAGGAGAAAGAGTTACTAGCAATGACAAGGCTAGAAGGAGAAGGAATCCCAAGGCCTTTCAGATTTATATGCTGTATTTAAAGGACATCATGTTGCCCATAGTTGAGGCGTGGCGAGGATCGAGGAATGAATTCTATATTATACTTATTTACCATGTTTAGATGGCAAAGTGTCTGAGGGAAGAAGCAGAGCAGGGTGTGGCAAGATGCACAATAATCTAATCTAATATTCACCATTATAGCATCATGGTCTGGATGCTAGGAAAGTAGATATTAAGTCTGCTACTATGTAATTCCCAAAATGTTGGATGACCTAGTAGCCATTATGTCTGACTTTACTTTAGGCTAGTTGTTATCAGCCTTACAGATATATTCAGGATTCCTGATCCAAACGTTAACTTGTTGGCTAAAACATTTCCTTTAGGAAGTATCATAGTCCCGACTTTTTACCACCACCAAAAAAAATAATATTCACCAGTCATCACTCGAACTTTCCAATCTCGTTCGGTCTACATACAAATGCAATAGCTCCTGATAGAGGCCCAACTTTGTCAGCCGCCAGCGCTTTCCGAGTACCTTCTAACAGCTCAAGAAAAAAAAGTCCAAGCGGAGGGTTACATGCCCCCCTCCAAAGCTTCCGGTACGATTGAGGATCTTGTGGCGGGCGCGCAGTCCCACATATCATGGAATTCTTCCAAACCCACCGAATTATTTGACAGACTGCATTGCAAAATCTAACCCCAAATTTTCCATAAATCGACAAGTATAAGACCACTTCTGCCCCCACCCCCTCCTATCCATATCCAGCATCTATAGCACCCTCCGCGGGAACAAACATGAATCCAAAGTGGCGTGTCCAATTAGCTGATCCCATCTCAACAAATACACGATGAGGAACGTGCCATCTCAATAGAAGTCGTAGACCTAGACTGAGAATTGATCGCCTGGCGAGTCCGAGGCAGCATGTATGACATGTCACAGCCTATATCAAATATTCGCTGCGGTAGCCTATCCAGCCGGATCCATCCCCCTCTTGCTTCCGCACCAGGAACCACGATGCATTCATTGCTTGCTTGTGGCAAGCCCGGCAGGGCTGAAAGGAGCAAAAATACAAAAGAAAGGTTCTGTGTGGTGTTCCTCATAACCGGGGATCTTCCAAGGGCCACTGACGGGACTGGGAGGCACATGGTTACCTGTTCATGGGGGCAATGCCTTACTAAGCACGGCCTTCTCCACCCCGGATGGCGGTGTGTGGGTGATGGCAAAGGACATAAGGGGAAGATGAAGGACATCTGGGGGCTAATGGGCTGCACGAGTGATGTTTCATGATTGCACCCTAGCGCCTATGATACTTATATCCATTCCAAAAGCTGACCAAACAAAGAATCTCAATGTTTGAATTGGTGGGTGTCTTCTACCCAGGAATAAAATTTCGGGCTTTATTCGACCCCTCGGACAACGCCCAATTTTGGGGGCGTTTCTTAATCTGCGGGAAGGATTGCCGGGGTAGCGGGCATACTCAGAACACTATGGGGCAGTGAAGTATTTGCTGAGAAGAGGGAAATATTGCAAGTTCAACTCAATCGGGTGTACAGTCAGAATGCAATAGCTAGATCCTGGGGCATGCTTGTCACTTTGAAGTCATACGACTGATTTAACAAAAAAGAGGAATCCTCTCTTTCCTGGTTGTTTCCCGTTTTATTGACTGGCTGTCGGTGGTGCGTGCTGTGGCGAGGGGGCTGCCATGGTTTCGCTGGGCTGAAATTAATGAATAGGATGAATAAATTGAGGCGCCAAATTAAATCCCGGTGCTCTACAATTATCGCGAAAGTGATGCCATTGCTTAGCTAATCGAAGAAGTCCAAACCAAGACCACCACCGACCCCTCTAACCGGCGGTGGCGGTTGCCGTAAGCAACCGTACTCGTAGGTCCATAGCTTGATCATTGCTCTTAACCGTGAAATGCCGCATCCTGACACCTGCCTGATGATCACATACAAGATGTTGGATTCTTGGTCCCCGTCACATGAGTTGTTTCTTTCTTTCCTTCAAACACTTGGTAGTCTCCTTGCTTGTTTCATTATTGCGAAGTTAGGAGATCAGGATATCTTCAAGCTATTTGTTTCATTCATTCCTTTGAAACTCTCTACCCCTTACTGGTAGAAAAACTCTTTTTCTTTAGTGGGAGAAAATATTTCACTTCCTTGCTTGGGAATGAAAATTTTCATCCACACGGACTTTATATTGGAGGAAACAGATCCTATTAAGAAGGACCTGGTCATGTAGTTAGAAAAAGTAGCGAACTCTTCTGCTATTGTGAATATCTCAAGAACTCGAATCTCACTCTATCTATCACCATATACAATTCCTCCACTCTTATCAGTCTCTTATTTTCACAGGTTATGAGCCCGGATTAACACTTTCCAAGCTGATATCCTCATATACCAAAAGACCCTGAATATCCTTTTTTTTTATTTCTTATTCTCTTTATACTATCTATCTCATATCCTGCTCTAAAAATTATTGTCGAATCCGGATATCCCAAAAGCGCAATGCCAATCGACACATCCAACAACGAGTATACGGAGAAGAGATTTCGATGCCCTCTCTTGACTGAAAAGAACTTTCCCACCAGGGAACGTAGTGTTAAGATGCGATTGATCGCAGAAAATTGCTGGGAGATAGTTATCGGGGAAGAGAAGATCCCAGATCCCCCTGTACTTGCTGATGGATCCTCTAGAGCAATGGAATCAGCACATGCTACAGCATTAAAAGAGTTTAAATCACAATTGGGTGACTTTACTCGACGTTCCGGCAAAGCCGCTTCCATAATTAACTCTACCCTTTCCCCGAGTATTGAGTTCTATGTCAAAGACACTATCAATCCAAAGGAGATGTGGGAGATTCTTAGAAATAAGCTTACTTTAGTAGATAACTGGAGTCTCCAGTGTACCCTAAAGCGAGACTTCTATAAGCTCAGCTATGATGGGAAGGAATCCATCACCACATATATCAATGGCCTCCGTATCTTCCAACAACAACTTCAGGGAACCAACAATGAGATTTCAAATGATGAACTCGTTAATCGGATTATAACCTCTCTTCCAGCCAGTTGGGAACAGCGTATTATTACCCTTGATGATTGACGAGATTTGACCCTTGACGACCTTGAACGAACTCTCCATAGCCATTAAGCCAAAATTGCCAATACTACCACGCAGGCTACCAAGGCTTTCGTAGTAACAAAAGGATTCCAGCGTGGTCGTGGACGAAGCCATGGAGGACGAGTAAGAAGCAATCGAATGAACAACCGCATTAGACCAGATCGGAATCCTACCACATACTGGTACTGCCTAAAGGTCGGACATTCTCAAAACGATTGTTTTATCAAAAAGAAAGCGGATGAGGCCAGAAGAGACCGAACGAGGAGACCACTACCAAAGCGATTGGATTTCTGTGGAGACAGTGCTGATGCTGCCTCCGCCAATGCTACCACACATGCCCTAATAATGAAGCGAATATCAGTAAAACACTTCTCTGAGACCTGGTTAATCGATTCGGGTACTACCGATCATATGTGTCCTGATCGCATGGATTTTTCCTCTCTGTGACGATTGAATACACCGATCCGTATAGTTCTTGGTGATGATACCTTGTTGCATGCCTATGGGGCTGGTTCTATCTATCTAAGTCCCCAAATCCTTCTTACCAATGTTTTATATGTTCCTGATTTGGAAATTAAATTACTTTCTGTTAGTGCGATGACTCGATCAAAATGTTAGGTAATCTTTGACGAGTCTGGTTGTCATATCCTGAAAGATGGTTCCAAGATTCTCTCAGCCTCCGAATGCGGTAACCTTTTTAAGGTTAATCTACCAGAAGTCTACTATAGTTTAGCAACCGTATACGAAGGCTCCAATCAGAACAGGAGTACCATGATGCCAATAAATGATAGCTGTAAAAGAGAAGACGTCACCAACACCCACATTGAAATTAAGCCTCCCCAACAGGACCTACAACTTTGGCATGAACAATTAGGTCACATGAATATGTCCGATTTACGACGACTCAAATCCCTATCGACTGGGTTGACAATTAAGGATCATGGAAGTCCATTGGCAGTTTGCCCCGCTTGCCTGGAAGGAAAACAACAGCGCTCCTTTAACCGCAAGAACAAATCTGCACATGTAAGCGAGAAGCTAGGACTCATTCACTCTGACTCTTGTGGCCCTTTCCCAGTACCATCGATGGCCAGCGCACGATACTTCATTCTTTATGTTGACGATTGTACTCGCATGGTATGGTGTTACTTCTTGAAACAGAAGTCAGCATTGGAGGTATTGGAGATGTTCAAGAACTTCAAGGTTCTTATTAAAAAGCATTCTGGAAAGTCTATCCTTCGTTTCCGCTGTGACAATGGTAGAGGTGAATACGATAACAATTACTTTCAGGAGTATCTACGTTCTGAAGGAATTACCTACGAACCTTCTGCACCTTACACACAGCACCAAAATGGAGTGAGTGAGTGTATGATTCATATTATAATGGAACGAACTCGGACTATCCTTCTCAAATCCAAACTTGATGTTAACTTTTGGGCTGAGGCTGCTAACACCTCAGTATACCTCCACAACCATTGTCCAACTAAAGCACTAGATGGGCAAACACCATATGAAGCATGGAACGGTACCAAGCCACAACTTCAACATCTGAGACGATTTGGATGTGATGCCTATGTCCACGTTCCGGCAGAGCGACGAAAGAAGTTTGACCCGAAGTCACGCCTGTGTATTCATCTAGGATATATACACAACACTACAAAGCTTTGGCGAGTCTGGTATAGCCGAACACGCCAAGTCATTCATGTCGCGATGTTGTCTTTGATGAAGCAAGCTTTAGTGGACATGTTCAACCAAAGGCCAGCAGCCCACTCAGTACTCTGTTGATTGATGGAGTAATAGACTTAGATGATACCTCCTACACATCTGGCTTGTTACCGCAAAGTATACCAGACGATACACAGTTCAATCTCAGATCGCGAAATCCTCCTGAGGTTGACGATACCTCTAGTGAAAAATTTTATGGAGGTTATAGAGGAGAGGATCGGTGATGCCGATGCGCCTACTCCTGTGATTAATGCCGATTGCTTCCCGATACCCACCAGTGAGAGTACGGCAAGGTCCATTTCCATAAATGGTATGGCACCAGAGGAAGTGGAGCCCATGATTTCTCACAACATGGCTCCTGATGGCCATCAACATCTAGCTTTAAGAAAGTCCTCACGAGCTAGGAAGCCTTCTTTTTGGTTACGGGATAGTATCACGTTTGCTGCGCGGGCAAGTGTTTACGAGGAACCCCAAACATATCAAGAAGCATTGGAACAGCAATCCTATCGCCATTGGGAGAATGTGATTAGGGAAGAATTTGCATCTCATGCTGAGAATTGCACATGGGAGCTTGCTGAGCTACCTTTAGGGAAGCATGATATCAGTTGTAAGTGGGTTTTTAAACTGAAAACAAATACAGATCGCTCTATACAATACAAGGCGCGCCTTGTTATCCATGGATTTGAACAAGTTCCCAGTATCGACTTTCAGGAAACTTTTGCTCCTGTTGCAAAGTTCGTTACCATTCGTGTACTGTTAGCACTGGCTACTCAGTACGATTGGGAGATTGAGCAAATGGACATGAAAACTGCCTTTCTACATCCCGCACTAAAAGAGGAAGTATTCATGACTATTCCTGAAGGGTACCTTGACTACTCGGATATGCTGACGTTAGTGGGAGAATACCCAGTACTGCGTCTCCGAAAAGCACTCTATGGCTTAAAACAAGCTCCGCGGGCATGGTATGATAATATCAACCACTTTATCTCTAGTATAGGCTTACTGCAGTCAAGTGAAGACCATAGCCTTTATTTCTCTGATTAAATTATTGTCATTCTCTATGTTGATGATCTGTCGCTCTTTGCTAAAGTCATGCAAGTTATAGAAATGATGAAAGATAAACTTTCTACAACTTATCATATGACAGATTTAAGTCCTATTACACAGTTTTTAGGCTTGCAGGTTACTCGAAATCGTCCTCTCAAGATTATTAACCTTCATCAATTCTCCTATACACAGTCAATCCCCAAACGCTTTCAGATGTCAGACTGTAAAGGAATATCGACTCCAATGGAACCGAACTTCAATCTTCCCTCCTGCCTTGACGATTCCGATATACATAACCAGTCTAGCTATCAGTCAAAGATTGGTGGTATCATGTATGCTATGCTTGGATATCGACCAGAATTGGCATATACGATATCCTCCCTCAGCAAACATAATGCACGACCAACCTCTCTACACCACAATGCACTTCAATGTGTATTTCGATATTTACAAAAGTCCAAGGCAATTGGTATCCGGTATCAAGGAACGGAAAACAATGTTGAATCCTTTCCAAAATTGATCTCCCATACAGACTCGGACTGGGCCGGCGACAAGGATGATCGCAAGTCTACTGGTGGCTATGTCATTATGCTTTGTCAAGGCGCAATATCTTGGAAGACTCGTAAACAAGATGTGGTGGCAATGTCTAGTACAGAGGCAGAGTACATAGCACTAACTGAGGCTGCAAAAGAAGTGGTATGGTTACGCCGCCTACTAATTGAACTAGAATCTCGACACATTGCCTATGTCATACCGAATATTACAGCAGAGCATTTCCATGGTCTTCATAAGCAGTGGGAGTCTCTTGACACTGCCGGAAAAACTCCTGAACAATTTCCTCGCAATTCCTGGATTTCTACGATATCACAAACAATCTACGCTGATAACCAAGGAGCGATGAAACTCGCTGACAATCCGCAATTGCATTCTCGCACCAAGCATATAGATATCCGATACCACTTTATTCGAACCTTGCTTGAGCGAGATGAGGTCACTATTTCTTATATACCAACGGCAGAAATGACCGCCGATATGCTTACCGAGGCACTTACGAGAGAGAAACATGAAAGGCATACGAAGAGCATGGGTATGATAGATCTTGCAGACGAGATAGAAGGAAAGGAATTTCTTTAGCATGTATACCCAATACTCTTTTTCCCTGATACGATATTTTATTTTTCCTATCCAGGTTTTTCTATCGATCAGGTTTTTAATGAGATTGTGGTCTTGATTCTTGTCTTTATTTCATTCTTTTATTCTTATACCGTTTTTTTTTTAAAAAACATCTCTACTACGGGGAAGTGGGAGTGTTGGATTCTTGGTCCCCGTCACATGAGTTGTTTCTTTCTTTCCTTCAAACACTTGGTAGTCTCCTTGCTTGTTTCATTATTGCGAAGTTAGGAGATCAGGATATCTTCAAGCTATTTGTTTCATTCATTCCTTTGAAACTCTCTACTCCTTACTGGTAGAAAAACCCTTTTTCTTTAGCGGGAGAAAATATTTCACTTCCTTGCTTGGGAATGAAAATTTCACCCACACGGACTTTATATTGGAGGAAACAGATCCTATTAAGAAGGACCTGGTCATGTAGTTAGAAAAAGTAGTGAACTCTTCTGCTATTGCGAATATCTCAAGAACTCGAATCTCACTCTATCTATCACCATATACAATTCCTCCACTCTTATCAGTCTCTTATTTTCACACAAGATAAACAGTAGATTTAGAACGGGGAAAGAGAAATTCGGGAAATGGTGAAAATCATAAGACAATAAAGGGAGTAAAGTAAAGTGAGGTAAAGGGAGAAAACTTCGGGCTCGGTGTGGTATATAACACTGACTATAGGCAGGAATCATTCCTGAGCTGGGATGTTGGATCGGCTCAATTTCGTCCTGGATTGGCTCATTGGAAGGCCAGCGAGGAAGTTCATGATGGGTAGCGAAAGGTGGAACTATGAGCGCATAAGCATCCTGGATGTTACTGGTTACCCCCGAACTCGCGACCATCCAGGTTAATATGTCGAGAAAAGAATTTTTAAGCTTAGAATCGGGCTGTTCGTCAACCTCGCTTTCATGATCCCCTGAGGGAGTCGCGCTTCGGGGTTGAGTATCGCCGGGAATTGAGTCAACAATACCAACAATCGCCCACAAGAACGAAGATAATATCTCTTGAGCACACATTTGCCTAAGCGGAGTCGTAGATACGAAAGCGAGTGTTTCATGACATTCGTCAATGTCAATTGGCTCGGCCCCGATTATGCAATGGGGTGAAATAAATTTCATCTGGGGATCAGTGGTATGAGCCGTACTACCCCTCCTAAGCGCAATTATCTCAGAGAGCCCTCGCGCCCGGACAATCGTCATCAGTTTATTTGGCTCGCCCCGCAGTTTTTCGATTCTCCATCACCGCAAACCCTCCTCCTCTATCCATCCACCGCTCGCAGTTGCAAATGAATTGGTCAGTCCTCGGCCCAAGCATTCGCAAGACCACCTGAGGGTCGGTCCCAGTATCGCTCGACTTCACACTATAACACCAGAGGGAGATCACGGCGCAAAGCTCAGATAGATCCACAGCCAAAAAGCGAGCACCTTCTGATGTGGCAGTCCTAGTTATGCACTGCCTTATCCCCTTAACTTTGACTGGGAGTGCCCAATGGAAATCCCTGGGAGCCTTGGAGCTGGTGACTGGATCTCCCGAGGGCAAAAGCTGATCCAGTAAAGACTCAAGGCAGTGGCCCAGTTTTTTTGCAATGGGATAGGAGATCCCTTTCCAACTCGTGGGGTATCCGAGGTCCATTCGTAATCAAAGGATATTTTGTGCGTATTTTATACCCTAGTGATGTTCCTTATTGCGTCCTCATGTCCGAGATACTTGTGGGTGGTTATCACCTCCCAGCTAGGATCACGAGCGCCCTCTGGACCATTGTGTTTGAAATTCCATAGTGTATCTAGGGATGTCCCAAACTTCACTGCAAGGAAATCGATCTCATCATCAGCTGGCAGTGTCATGTTCTGCGGCTGGTCAGACATTTTTCGACGAATCCAGGTTCTCACAGCGGTCATTTCCAATGTTACAACCAGCTGTGCGATGGAAACTGACCAATGCAAAGCACGAATTCGGACAAACTGGATGACAAAGCCAGCGATACCGACTAACGATCCAGCGATAGCAAGGGTACCAAGTGAGAGAGTCATATCAAGGACATGCTTAGCACAGCTTGAGGTCTGACGGGACGTGTAAGGTCTTCGGCGAGATGCGATAAGACTACTGCGTTCCTCGTCTCCAAATAGTGCATATGACTTGAATAGCTGATCATTTACCCGATCACCCTTTTGCAGCCATAGAATCCTAAAACTTCTCTCAGACACCCATATATCCTCTTCGGATGAGGCCTGAACTACGTGCGAACATGCCATCATCCCTGCAATTAAAAGCAGAGTCCCGGATGCCATAAGGGAGTAGGCGTATTCCGAATTTTCGTCCTCCTTCAAGTTTATCTTGGAATAGCAGCGGGTGGCTCCAATAAAGATCAAGCAACCGAATTGAAGTACAATGCCCTGAATAGCAAATAGCCATAACTCTCCATGTCCTCTGACTCCACAGAGGTTCAACGATATGTTTGGAGCGCAGGTAGGATCTGTATGTCCTAGCAGGGCGGTGTGTATCGGTATGGCTCCCCGGTGCCTTCTACGCTCGTGTTCTCTTTCGGCAATAACAGCTTCAGTATCTGTACCCCCCCGACCCGGAGATAATAAGGGACTTTTGATGGAGGGGCGGGTCCTGCTAAATCGACCCACTCTCGTCCATATTGTCCCTTCGCCTCTTGTTAGAAAGCTCTTGCTCTCTTTAACATTTCTCAAGTTTTTTTCCTTTTTCTACTACGCCCTCGAATGTAATAAACCTAGATCCATTCTGTCCATCCACCCCATCCGGGAAATGAAGAATCTCGGCAATCTTTGGAGAACCCATGACCCGAACAATAGCCTCCCCATTCCAAAGTTCGCACACCTCGTGCGAAGTAGCGGACATGAGCTCCACCTCTGCGACCTCCCTGCTTTCCCTAGCCCTTCCAACAACTGCCTTAAGCCAGCCCGGCCCACCGACCCAGATTGCGCTTACTATTGCCGTTGCAATACCCAGCGGCGCCATGGCGAATATCACATCCTCCAACCAACTCAAGGACTGGGACAAGAACTGTTTGGCAACTTGCTCTCCAAACAGAGCCACAAGAGGAGCCAAGTCGGAGAACAAGTTGTTTGAGAAGTCAACACCCTCTGCTGCTAATGCTTGGGGTGCCAACACTAGGAAAATTGTAGTTGAGGCTAGGAGTTTTGATGCGGTTGAACCCATGGTTCGTAAGTATTAAGTTTGCTTAGCTGTTTGCAGGGATCGGTGTGCTGCACCGATATTAGCGTCTAAATTAATCCCATTTGAAAGAATATGAATACCACCTGCTCAAACTTTCGATTTTCTATATTCCCAAGGGAAGGAATGAGGCCGAGAGCACTACCGGTAATGGAGGTTATAATACCCGGAAAGTAATATGGAACTGAGAAATGCTAAGGCTTTTCGCGGGGGTTTTATGTGTCCGGAAGCTGAAAACTACTGTGCGAGTACAATGGTGTGAGGCTCTAAGAGGTATCATAACTCCGGCCCCGCAAGTGGCCTACGCTTTCCTCAAATTAAATATTTGTTTTTGCCAGAATTTGGCCCATGGAAAGTTGCACCAGAGAGCATGCATATGGAGCCTTCTCCATTAGTAAACATCGTCCCCCAAACGAAACCCTAGTGCATCCAGTTATACTCGTGATTGAATGGCGTGTCCGACGACAACAATTCGCCAGAGTCCAGCTTTTTTGCCTAGATATCGGTGCCATGCAATAGTGGTCGTGTCAGATGTTCAGTTCAACCAGGAGTGGAAGCCTAAGTGGGTTGGAATATTGAATCTACCTACCCCACTCAATTGAAACTGCACTTCATAAGATAATGGTGCTGTGTCGGTCATGTGACACAGCCACATGACCGTGTATTATACTAGTGTATTCTAGTACTCGGGTAGAGCATGAATTCATGGTACAGAACAGGGATCCGAGGTTAAAGAGTAGTGGTACTGTACAGCGCTTGTGAGATGTGTACCATAATTTTGTCCAAATCATAGGCATTGAATTTAATAAAGCAGACACTAGAAAACTAAAGATATCAGGATCATTACCGGCCGTTACTGATTGTACTAATTTGCGCATATTTCCCTTTCCGCTTCCTCATTTCACTGATACAGATACCCAAACACAGCGGTAGGTAAAAGGAAAGAAGGGAAAAAATGAAAGAAAGAAATAGGAGAAAGTAAAGCGAGTAAGAATACAAGATGAAAAGTAATATGGTCAAACAAATTGGCCAGAGGTAGCATGAACGAACAGAACAAATTGAGGCATATAAAGTTAAAAGTCAATAAAAAAAAAAAAGTCTTGAACAGGCTAGTACTTAGTACGACACCCATTAGCGTCTACAAGGGCATCATCAACTCGATCGATCATGGTATTGAGAATTTGGCTCAAATCATGCTCGGTAATCGTATCCCACTGGTTGCAAATTGCATTCTGCATATCCTGATTATTCTGAGGTCAGGAAGAAGCTGGTTAATACGAGTTTTGATCAGTTTCCAAACAGATTCGATTGGGTTCACGTCGGGAGAGGTGGCGGGACAGGGGAGGCAATAGTTGAAGAGGCTATCTTCTTGTAGTTTAGCGATTGTCGACCGCGCCCGATGTGGCGAGGCATTGTCTTGCTAAATGTACACATAGTTCTGTGTATGGGTAGACTCGCTATACCAGAATGCATTTAGATGTGGTAAAATGTAAGTTTGATACCCTTGTGCATTCATAGTCTTACCCCAGGTTGCTTTATCCCATATTATGAGAGGACCTTTACGGCGGCCAACAAAACATCCACATACCATGATTACCTCCTGCTTTTTAAATTTTGGCAAGAGGCATGACTCCTTATACTCTTCCTCAGGTCTTCTGGTCACCCAAACACAGCCTGGTACTCCCCCAACGTTAAAGGAGGATTCATCTATCCAAATGACCTTGAACCAGTCACTTGTTGCCCAAACCTTATACATATCAGCCCAGGATGAGTGTGCCTAGAGGTAGTATATCTTGTTATTAGTAGAGGTCTTACAAGAGAATAGAACCAAGATTAAGATATCATCCTCTGACATATGAGCTTCTAGTATATGAAAAATTGAAAAACAGTGCTTTTATCTTTATAGAGAATTGTATGGGATCAGCAGAAATAGTTTTCTGGTTTCTAGTAGCTTGACCTAGTAAAGAAAGTAAAAAAAAAAGACAAAGTTACACATACCAGCTTAGTCTTGGAAGAGAGAAAAGGCTTCTTTCGAGTGACTTGGCGATGGTAGCCGGCGGAGGACATGGTTCTGCAGAGTGTATGGCTACAGCCATGAAGGCCTGCCATTCGTGTGATTTCAGAATAAGGCTTCCCGCGATTATCAGCAGAGGCAGTAGCCAACTGTATAAGTCTCTTGCGATCGGGAGTGCGTAGTAGGGAGTGCCGGCCATGTACACGACAAGGAACTGCGGTAGTAGGCGGGTGAGCAATATGGTATAATGTAGCTAGTGCAGCTCCAGTCGCAGCAGAAATTTGCCTATATGGCCAGTATGTGTAGTGTTTTAGAGCTTGAATCTTGTGATGAAGAGTGATGTCAACTTCCATATAAAGGGATTTATTTCTGGAGACTTCTCGCTCTGTGCCAAGATCAGAGACTGGTGAAGGGGGCGGAGGTGTGTAGGATGTCTCAGTTGGGTACGGGATTGGAGTTGCTGATGCCAAACGAGATTCAGCATAATTGGTTCCAGCGTTAAGGTTAGCGGGTCTATGGGCGATTGTAGTTGAAATGGATTCTTGGTTAAGAGTAGTCTGTTCTAGCTCAGAATCTGAGTTAATAATATACTCTAATTCAAAGCCAGGTTTTGTAGAGGTTGTAGAGGTACTAGAAGGCTTGTCTTTGAAGGAAAAATAGAAATCATTGTCATCGGAGGTTTCGGAGTCAAAGAGCCATGTTCGTAAGTCACTGGCACTTCCAGGGACAGGGAGCACATCGCGACTGCGGAACTCTGAAGCCATCATATAGACATTGGGTAGATATCAAACTGTAATATATTCTGTTCAGGCATGCGCTTACTCCCAGGCTTATTCATATTTACAAACAATATACTTATTCATAAGATATCACTCAACTGCTTTCAACCATGCGCCCTCCTCTCATATTGAGCAGTAACCTTCGGAGTCATGAGACAATTTTTACCAACCAAACTCTCCTTCTCTCATTCAAGATCTAAAGAATAAGAGTATGATCAATTTTGCTATTTCTATCTGCCT
The DNA here is from genome assembly GCF_000151645.1 of Tuber melanosporum. Taxonomy (NCBI): domain Eukaryota; kingdom Fungi; phylum Ascomycota; class Pezizomycetes; order Pezizales; family Tuberaceae; genus Tuber; species Tuber melanosporum. The sequence continues at coordinate 171,945 of NW_003299131.1, read as the reverse complement.
TTTACTAGTGTTCAATTAAGCGAGAATACCAACATTGCTTGTTTCTTGACCAATCAGTTCACATGATTTGTCGCGCATGACCCTTCGTTGGAATGCATACTTTTTCCTATGTTCCAAACTTACATTCCTAACAGAGAGCAACCCCCCCTGCTCTGTACTAGCTGATTTAAAAAGTATTCGGACACCTTGGCGCCAAGAAGCTGGTGTCCGAATACTTTTTAAATCGGCTAGTACCATTTTCCGCTGTTTCCTCTATCAGCGTTGATTGGATGGTGTGCCGCGCGTGCCGTATCCCCTCTCCGTGATATGCTGTGTGACCTCTTGTTAATCCTCACAATAGACAAGTGCAGAGTGTCCTGACCTGGTGTCAGTAAATACACCGTGTAAGGATAGGCTAAAGAGGAAATGTGGCTGGGCCAATTGAAAGAACTGATGAGTTGTGATTTATTGCTGTGAACTCCCGATGGTCCCCCACACCTAAACTAAGGAACAAAAGGGTGGCTTAAATACAGAAAACTCTGCACGCCAAGCAAACTACTTAACAAGAACTTTTAGTGGGTGACGAAATGACCCGCATGACTGCTAAACTGCCCTGCCCTATCTCCCTAGGTCACACCATGAATTCACGATCTACCCGAGTACCTTCTTTAGATTTCCTTGGTGTGGGGCAGTGCTTGTGTAACAATGAAGTGTATATAAAGGGGTAGTTTCCGCCTTCTTGTTAGAAAGAGCACGCAAGCTTGGATAATCTAAAAGTCTTCAAGATATATTTTGCCTATCATTGTTACTTCGCTATCACGGCAGTTAGTACAATAGATACAATATTTCTCAGGGACCCTCCTCATGGTTTGATAGATCGCCTCGAGCCTTTGCACCTGAGTAGCTAATCGAGGATAGAGTGGGGATCGGCTTCCATACATATCACATAAGCTGGTATAACTAGAAATGAGGTTAGTTTTTAACAACAATGTTTACGGACAGCGGTTTGGACACTTGGTTGGATGGTATGGTAAGGAAATCTTGCGATATAAAGAACCTGTACAGATATCCCTACCGGCGAAATATTCTCGGAAACAACGAAGAAACGAAAGAAAAAAAATTTAATTACCGATAGACAAAATACAGGTGACTGAATAGAGAGGGACAGAACGGACGATAGATGAAAACAAATAGCAAAGGAAAACAAGCCGGCTTTTATCCTTACTACATTATCTAGATCCCCTCCCGCATACTTGCAGCATATGTCCGAAATTTTATCACGCTCTACTTCCCATTTCCGTGTCATTCCCGGCTCCCCCAATTTCCTGCCGAGGACGGGAGTATATGGCCGAGGGCGTGAGTTTATAGAGGGTATGTCTGGCCGAGTTATCACCACATGGTAGGGGTACTTTCTTCAAAGGAATTTTTCGGATGTTGTCGCAAGTGGTGTTTGGTATGCATGACCAGCTATCCGTGAAACATGCAGAATAGTGGTGTATGTGCTATACGTGGCAGAGTTTGGGATTTCTTAGCCAGAAAATCACAGAAATGGCATTCTGCATGTTGGGGTTGTTGTTGCCCGTCTGGTAAAGAGCGTATATACTATGATCAGCCAAAAAAGTTCCCAATCCAACGATTGGGATGTCCAGAATCTCCACTGGATTAAGGGCAGATAACACAGCGAAAAAGAAAAAGAAAAAATCCAACCCCCAGCTAGGAAAAGGGAAAGGGAAAAGAAAGGAGACCTCATCAGCAGGGCAACTCCACCTCCCTAGCGAGATTCTCAATCTCTCTCCAGTTTTCACGATGGAGGGGCCTGTCGGGGAATCACGGTGGGGGACATTGTGTGAGTTGTAGGGGTTTACGAAGGGCTGCGTTCTGGTCTTGCTGAACAGGAGATGACCACGGAAGGGTGATAGCAGAGGACTGAGGGTATTTCATACATACTAGTGCTGTACAATGCAGTGCTCGCTAAGTATGTCAGGTACTCGAATAGTAGCAATCTAATTTACACTCTACAACTAGTAATAAAGTCGGCTACAGAGCCGCAATCACAGTCACCGTGTCAAAGGTAGAACTAACAGTAAAACATGAGTTCAGCTGAGCGAAATCTAGCGCCGAAACAGGAGAAGATGCATCGCATTGAGACGAGAATTTTTGGTTCGGATACTTGCCTACTTAACTACCAATATTCAAGCTACTGAGGTACTTAGTTCGTGAATCCCGTGGGGCCAGCAAAACATTGAAACTCCCACGCAGATCCCTCCCATGTCTAGACAGAGCTGAAGAAGTAACTATGGTTCGCAGCCACCGAAAACCTCACGCCAGACAGCCCCTCCGCGTGAGGCCTCAATCCCGTCGTGACACCTTGTCAACAGTGCCGGCCTCTGATTGGGGCCCTCAATCACGCGCAGCCCAAGGCTCCCCAAAGTGGGAAATCCTAGAGGGAAATGCATTGCGGTGCCAGAAGCGATAGGGGAAGTAGGGAACCTCCCGTGCTGCTAAGATGCTCGCGTGCAAATGTTGAATCCATCAGGCTCTAAGCTTCGAGGTGGTCTAGTTGGTTACCGTGCTTGTACTCGAGTATGGCAAAGATACCTTCTACGAGTACCGACTAAAAAAAGTCGAAGCGAGGCTTGGACACAACCCCTCCGCGGCTTCTGGCACAATCTTGTAGCTGGGGCGTATTGCGACTTATCTACTCAAGTATGATACCTTGAAATCTTTCCAAACCCAAAAAGTATGATTTGATCCCAGTTGCATACATGTAACCATTGGTCTCACGATCTCCGACGTTTCCATCAAGCAGTGAGATGCGAGATATGATACGAGAAAGCGCATCACAAAAATTGTTTTCAGAAACCTATAGCACTGGCTACCATACAGTAATAACCAATTACTTGTGGGACGTCCAAAATTTCCCCCTCCAGATTAGCGGGAAAAAAGGACGGCAAAAAGATTAGGTTTCAGCCCTCGGGTGAGACAAATAAAAAGGAAAAAAGACAACTCCAACATCCTAGAGACCCTAACCCTACCCCAAGTCAATGCGCGCGTTGACAGCCGGCCGGTGCGCAACCCAACCGGCTGTGCGTACCTCACAAGCTGTAAACTCCCTTCTACCAGCTTATGTGACAACACTTTGTAATTTAATATCCGCAAGACTCACTCTGTCAACCCTGCCAGCGTGTAAGAGAAGAGGAACATATCGGGGGTCCTTTTCAACAGTCTATCAGTGCAGAGATACAACCAGCCGAAATATGGAAATACGTGCTAGATGTCTTTAAGAAATCGCCTACTCGCAATTTCCTGACGCTTGTGAACACGACCGCTATTACATACCACCAAAATCTTGAAGCTCGGGCCGATTTTTTGCCCATATGCATAGTAGCCGTGTTCACGAACGTCAGAAAACTACGAGCATCGAGTGATGCCTTAAGGATTTAGGGCTCAAATCAATTATCCACACTAACTTGCGAATTGGATGGAATCAACAAAAATGGTCGGTTGACAATCATGAGTTCTGATCCCGTACAGTGCATGCCCGAGGGACAATTAGTGAATGAGAAAAGGTATGGTGCTCGCAGCCATACACAGAGCTGGGTTTTTGAAAGAGGCACATATTGCAGATTGGACAAGGTTGGCTCCAAGGCGACGAGCAGAATACCATGTAACAACCCCAAACCATGCAAATTCGCTCCATCCCTTCGATACATTCCGAAGCTGAGAAAAAAATTGAAAAATCAATAGTATGATATCCCTTGGGCGGTCTGAAATAGTAAAATTCACAGCCAGACACACAGATGCTATGATAAGAAACACTATACCATAATAGGATAGGCTAAAAAGTAAAGAAGCAACATCAGGCACTCAATAATGATACGAAAGTTCAACCAAGTCCAGTGATTAACACAATGCCACAATTGAAGCAATCCCGAACACCTTTGTCTACAATTTCAACTAACCATACTATTCGAAAAAAATCAACCCCTGTGAGAACATGTATGCCAAAGCTCCAACAATCTAGAGTGGTCTCAGCCAGTCAACTACTATATACTCCTCTCGGTCTACACTAAGATCACCTAGGTCAGCCGCTATTGCCATAGGAGAATGCCTCGGTAGATGTAGATATAGTACAAGTATTCATTTTGTTTTTTTGGATAATGAGGTGATTGATGTGGTGGTTGAGGGGACTAACCAGTATGTAGATGCAAAAAGTGCCAGGAAACAGTCTGCAGATGGAAGAGTCTTAGGTCGTCCATGGAAGGTGACTGGAGGTGAAATTAAGCTCTTTATGTCTATCCCAATATATATGGAAGCAAAGAGAGGAAGTGGGATTAGGCCAGGGAGCTTTTGAGATCGAAGAGAAAATACAAGATCGATCTTTCAAGGGTTATCATTCAAGCACTTCAGTCAAATTAAAAGATATCTTCATATCTCCGACCCACAGCTACAGCTTACTCGCTCTGAGTAGTTTCAGAAACTAGAGCCCTTAAATATAATAATTCAGTACCGGTGTCAGCAGTACTACCTACCGGCATCAAATGTAACAATTGACGAAATGATGATTCAGTTTAGTGGTTGTAGCCATCATACATACCATATGGCTAGTAAGCTAATTTCTGAAGGCTATAAGGTGTTTGCACTATGCGATACCAGGTATACCTATAGTTGGATTTTTGCCTCCCAGTTGAATTCCTTTGTCGGACTTGTTCTTCAAGAAGATCTTACCCCAACAGGCTTCATGGTATTTCAGCTTACCTCCTCTCTTCCATCAACCCCAGAACTACATGTTAATCTCTATTTGAATAACTATTTTCCCTCACAGCAACTTTTTAAAAAACTTAGAACTAGGAGGATTGGTGCATGTGGTACTGCATGGGTAAATTCTGGAGCATTCCCACCAGAGTTGTATAATGATCGTGAAAATATCCCCTGGAATGAAATATCAGGTAGACCTGTGGAGCACAATAGAATAGTACTTGGAATTCAGTAGCAGGATAACAGGGCAGTACATTTTTTAACAATTCACACACTTCATGAGCGGGTTACTACAGAACAGAAAAAACTACACTTGATGAGCAGTAATCAGCTAGCTATTTGGCAAGTATTTGGCCCTAGAGAGTGACGGAAAGTCCCTATTCCAGTCATTACCAATGGCCATAACAGGTATAAAGTAGGTATTAATATAGCCGATCAATACTGAAGTTATTATTTCATATAATTGAAGTATCTTTGAAACTGGCCACCAATATTTTATTAGCTCCTAGACACTACAATTATTAATATCTTCCTTCTTACCTCACTCCTTTCAGAACTGTATGGATATACTGGCTCATCCTGTGCCTTCCACTTCACTCTTGCAAAGTTACTTGTTAAGCAGTATGGTAATAAGGCTTCCCTCTCCCGAGAAGCCTACTATATACCTAAAACTACCTTACCCCATGTCACGAATGTAGCTTGGCGAGGAAAAGGTTTTCACGTGATATATGGTTATAAGTCACAGGTATGTTATTGTTTTACACATATGACTCATTCAAGTCATATGATTTGTTATGTGTGGGATTTGTGATGCTTTCGCACATGGCTCACATATGAGTCATGGGATGTGCGCCTGACAAGTATACCTTGCAAGTGCGCCTTGCAGGTATGCCTTGCACATATGATTTATGTTTCACACATGACCTCGTTATGAGGTCATGGGTTTCACGCATATGACTCAGTCGAGTCATATGACTTGTTTATTGCATTATGATTGGTTTATAAGCTTTTGCATATGACCTCGCTATGAGGTCATGGGTTTTAAGCATGTGACCACTTTGGTCACATGATTAGTTTGTTATGATTTGGTTTCGCACATGTGACCATTTTGGGTCACATGACTACGGGCGGGAAGAATACTATATAAGGAGGCCGATGTGGCTGAGGAGAATAGGTTCTTCACGCTTTGTTCTAAGTACTTTTCCTACTTATTACTTTAACAAATATAAAACACCTTTACAATCTTTATCTTTATTGCAACGTTATCATTACGCTAAAGAAAGTTCTTCAAGAGAAAGAGTTAGAGAAAGCTTATGATAGGTATTTCTGATGGAAGACAGAGGTCTTGTACTATCGGTAATGTGAGTAGAGGCCTAGTGCTATCATAAGACTAAGGAAAGAAACGGAAGAAGAAGAGAAGTATTGTTCTCCATCGCCAAGAACTAACTATCCAAGAAGGGATCGTTACACCCCATTACAGTAAACTACAGCACATAGTATTGCTCTCTCCTTCCCATGGAACAAAGGCTGAACACCAGTTCTTCCATAGAGGTAGTTCAAAGCTGGAATGTGCTGAATGCAGATTCACACTTTGCCAAGAAAAGTAAAAAGAAACCCATGGTACCTTAACTCACTTTTCCTGTAATAGGCCAGGATGTGGATTTCCTCTTTGTTTAGGTTGCAATAACAGTAGGCATGATTGTCTCCTATGATAGATTTTATTTTTAAATTTGTTCTCTGATAAACTATGATATAAACTATATGTGCCTGCAGCAGAGTAGTACCCTCAGTAAGGCATGGCATTTCTTGGCTAGCAAAAACCCCAGTGTTAACTAGTTTTTGCTAGGTAAGAAACGCTATGCCTTGCTGAGAGTACTGCCTCGTTAAGGGCTCATCTGGTCTATGTCATTTCAACCTATATAAAGGTATTAAATTTTCTCCTAGTATTATGCAACCTCTTTTGATATCACAAGTATGTTTAATAAGCGCCAAGTTATCTTTTTTAGAATCTGTATACCTGGCTGTGAATTTTGCTGTTTCAGACCGCTCAAGGGATATAGCTCAAGGCCCTCCAGAATATCTCCCCAAGTATTATACTCAAATAAGTTCAACGAATCGTTGGCTCCTCTAGAATACAAGATCTCAAAATTGAAATTTAAAAAAAGTTTTAAGCTTTTCTATTTCTCATACTGTCGTATCTGAAAAGTCTACATACTCCTCTTGGCAACGCTACAACCATCAATCACCTCAATGCCACCCCTCTCCACTGTCATACCACCACATTCTCAAACCTCTTGTGAAGACCAGAAATGGGAAATCTATGTCCTATATAAATATACTGATATGGGATATGGTAAAATTTCAAAGCTTATAAACCTCTCCAAGTCAACTGTTTTAACAGTAGTTAAAAATGTGAAATCTAAAGATCGAAACACCCTTGATGCCCCCAGATCTGACAGATCAACCAAGATTACTGATGCCAAAAGGCAAGTAATTATTGATATTATTGATGCTGAGTCTCATTTAGCACTAAGAGACATTACCCATAAAGCCAATCTTGGTCTTCGAAAAGATACTGTTAGTAAGATATTCAAAGAAGCTGGTTTTAAGCTTAGAATACCTAGAAAAAGGCCTTCTTGGAGAAAAGGATAGAAGGAAAAGAGAAAGGAGTTTGCTAGGGTCAGGAGAAACTGGACAAGAGCTTGAAAATAGGTTGTTTTTGTAGATGAGGCCATAATTGAATATGATCCAAATGCAGTAGTAAGGAAAGTCAGACTTAAACCAGGTGAAAAGTTAGAAGAAAAGAACCTAAAGCCTAGCTTCAAGTCAAGACACACCAATATAGGTGTATATGCTGCAATGATGCAGGGAGGGAGAACTGAGCCAATTATTATGAGGAAGAGGAGTGAGGAGGAAAGGACCAGTAAGAGAGACAGGCTTGGTCTCAATGCCCACCAATATGCAACTGAGATCCACTAGCCATACCTTATCTCCTTCATAGAAGGGATAAATAGGACTCCTAAAACCATCTATATGGCTACTGATAATGTATCATGGCACAATGGAGCAGAAAATAAAAAATTGCAAGAGGACTGTAGATATTAGAGATTGGTTTGGCCTCCCAACTCACCAAATCTTAACCCTATTGAGAATGCCTGAGCAATTCTCAAAAAAGCTCTCAGAAAGTGATTCTCCAAGATTGAGAGAAAACCCTATAGTACTGCTGAGTTATTTCAGGCAGCAAAGAAAGAGTGAGACCTGATTCTCCAAGGGACATTTGATGAGTGGATTCAGAGAATACCTGAGAGAATTCAGGTAGTATTGGATACAGATAGAAGACATACAAAATGGTAGCGTTGAGAAACTGTTATTTTCTATTTCTACTTTCATCTATTTTGAAATTTTACTAATATGATTTTTTTGATATAGTTAATATCAATATTTGTGGTAGTAGAGTCATTGTTAGGAATACTGAGATCTGATACCCAGAAGTCACCCTAAGTAGGGTAACCTTATCCGGAATCGCAATCTTTGGTCTCCAACACCCCCCTCTGGCCCACTTACAGGGCTTGCACATCATCATACATATCAATTTCAGTTGCGTCCTGTGACTATAATACAACAGAATTGAAGGTGTCAGAATAACACAGTATACATCGCCACTGTCTATCCGAACGGATTCTGTTTGCCGGATATATAGGAGGGGACCTTCAATTAAGTCTGAAAAGTGAAACAGATTGGATCCGCCAACTACTCAGAATGTTACTAGGCTTCAATAATGTGATACCTTTGGTATAGGCCGTAAGTAACGGGACCTTTCTGCATAAAGAGATGGTATTAAATGGTAAAGGATCTCAACAAGAGACCAATACATTCACACCCACCTTACGATATTTAGAAGAGTCTAGAACTCTGAGAAATACTACTATAGAAGTTATTAGACTTTATAAAGTGTTGTAACCAGGCTTCGGAACACGTTGTAGTTATGAAGACAACTTCTCATACTACAATAGTGATTGAAATCCTGTTATCTAAAAGCAATCAAGGATTGCTGACCGAGGGAATAATTGTCAAACTGATTGAATTGCTTTTTGCGAATTAGTAGGAAGCCTTCTAGAAGACACTTATCAGTTGAGTAAGGAGCTATGGAGGTTTAAAGTCAGACGACTACGAACAGTTGCGATTACGACTACCTTCACAGATATAACCCGTAGGTAAAAATGATCATTTCATCAATAACGAAGACCATTGGAGCCAACTCAGTTCAACTTGAGAACTAGGCCACAAGTCTAAAGACTCTAAAGATCGGATAACTACTATTGAGAACAGTATGGTTCTGAGTTAGTTATATCATAGTTAGCAAAGAAGGTGTGGTGAATTTCAAGGTCTCCAGGTGTTCGCACCTTTCAAGAATACCCAACATTGCGAGTTATAATCAGAAAGGTACATAGTTGCAAGATAAATAGAAGTAGTCCGTGAACACTCAGATGTGAAATATAAATATTGAAGTGCCTTCCATAGCTTTAGACATCATCAAGTAACGAAGAAGAGACCTTAACAATATAATATTGTTTTTACGATTCTATCTTACTTTACCAAATTCACTTCACTCTCAGTAGTCATAAACAAAAAGAGTGAACTCAAGCCTTTCTAGACAATCTCCATCTACAGAAACGAATTTCAATTGGCCTAGACAATTCTAAAGTCTATCAGGTTGTCTCCACCTAACAGCCATTGTCTTGCTGGGTACATAGACTTTTCAGACACGACTGTACAAATCTATGAGAGAAAAGCACTATACCAGTTTAAATAAAGGCTGTTTGAAGAGTCAGAATGTTTCATATGGAGGTAAAGATTTGATTTGGATTTCTTAATCGGATCAGCAGTTGAAAGGTCATGAACATGACTGCTTGCAGTAAAAAAAAAAC
>NW_003299131.1:155390-160908 GCF_000151645.1 Tuber melanosporum | reverse complement strand
TTTTTGTATTTAAAGACCGCCTGTTTCTACAACAGAAAAGGCAGACTTCGACAGACAGTATTTCAATATACTTGGTTGAACAGTTACATCTTTGTTCGTCAGTACACCCTCAAAGTCTCCTTTAGTTCTCAGCTCTCGCCTCCTCTCCGGAAGAGTAAGCCACCTGCCAACTATCGTATCTATTACCGACAACGTGATTAGCACCTTGCAAACACGTTACAATAAAGCTTAGTTAATATAAAAAGTTGTTTACTATTTAGGAAGTTTTGTAAGAGTTGATCAAGGTAGTGAAGAAAATCATAGATAACTATTCAATCAAGTATGTATTAATATATATCTTACTGAAGTTCTGATATTTGTTATTCTAACATCTTTGTCCTTAAATACAATTTCCATGATTATATAATGTATAATTATGAATTCTCACTTAAGTATTCTCCTATATGCTGATATAAAAATAACTAAGTTATAATCAATACTTGAAACTAAACATAAAGTAAAACTAATTATCAACCAATACTTGAAACTAAATATAAAACAAAATAACATACAACTCATTTAATCTAAACACCAGTTTTAGTTACAGAAAACCTGTAACAGAATCCTGTTATTTTCCACCAATGTAACTAGCTTGATGTTAGTTTACTCCTACTTAGAACTCTCTCTAATAGTGCATATTTCCTTTACTACTTAGTTAGTACTCAATTGAGTACATCTTCTTTGTTTACTTATTTGTACTCTTCACTATACTAATACCCAGTAATAGTCTTCAATCGCTTTTCAAGATATATTTGTATAATAGGTAACAAGTCTTGTTATAGGTGTAACGTGTTCACAAGGTGCTAATCACATTATCAGTAATAGATACGATAGTTGGCAGGTGGCCTGCTCTACCAGAGAGGAGGTGAGAGCTGACAACTAAAGGAGGCTTCGAGGGTGTACTGAGGAATAAAGAAGTAACTGTTCAACCAAGTATATTGAAATACTGTCTGTCAAAGTCTGCCTTTTCCATCGTAGAATCAGGCGGTCTTTAAATACACAAATCTTGTTCATGTCTAGCATGAACGAAGCTAATCAAAGGTATCAAGCGATACTCTTTGGTAAAACAAACCAAGTATCAAAACAATACTTAAAACAATACATAAAACAAAACTAAGTATTAAACGATACTTAAAACTTACCAAGTATCAAAGTGATACTTAAAGTAAAAACATAAAACAAAACTAAGTATCAAACAATACTTAAAACAAGCCAAATCTCAAAGTGATACTTAAAACAAAACATAAAACAAAACTAATAACCGAGTACCTGTACCAGTTACAATAGGAGTAATACATATTATTATTCTTCTTTCTTTTAATATAGTGACCATCATGTAGTTATCTCGTATTGCTTAAAAATATACTTTTATTTTCTTAAGTACTCTAATAGTAACTATCGTTTACTATATCTGTTGTCAGTTTCCTGTAAGAGAGATATATGATGTGTAAATATGAAGTAGTATTTGTAAAAATATATGTTAGAAAATAACTTAGGTGATTGCATGAAGATTTATTTCCAAGGCCTAACCCATGGCCTTTAATAGAACTTCTTACAACCCTCTTACAAATCCAACTGTCATATAGATTGCGGCTGCACCCCATATGACTATATAATCCTTTATCCTCATGATCTTTTCCCAGGTCATACACATAGCTCCCATGACACCTAAACAGGTCACGTGTATGAAATCCAAGTAAGCCTTACAAGGCTTACTCCTATCCAATTAACAATCCCAATATAACATAATAATAATAACTTTAAATCTAAGTTATGTGCGAAACACATATGACTCCTAAACAGGTCATGTGTACGAACAATAATCATAACATCATATAGCTCAATGGAGTCGTTAATCAAAACATATCCCACACGACCTCTAAATAAGTCATGTGTGGAAAAACCCAATATGTAACATATTCACAAAATGCTAGTCACATTATTGGTAAATGGTATAATAGTCGGCAGGTGGCCTACTCTACTAGAGAGGAGGTGAGAGCTGAAAACTAGAGGAGATTTCAAAGGTGTACTGAGGAACTAAGAAGTAACCATTCAACCAAGTATATTGAAATACTTTCTATCGAAGTCTGCCTTTTCCATCATGGAATCAGGCAGTCTCCAAATACACAAATCTGTTCATGTCTAGCATGAACAAAACTAATCAAAGGTATCAATCAATACACTTTGGTAAAACTTAATTAAGTATCAAGCGATACTTAAAACAAAACATAAAACAAAACCAAGTATCTAACGATACTTAAAACAAAACATAAAATAAAGCCAATTATCAAACGATACTTAAAACAAACCAAGTATCAAAGTGATACTTATAAAAAACCTAAAACAAAACCAATAATCAAGTACCTATACCGGTTACACAATATGACATATGAAATCATTTACAAACTACTTCGAGTTTGTAATATTTCCTCACATATCTACAAACCAACTCTACAGCACCCACTCATCCTCTTTTCTATTTAACCAATAACCACTACCAAACTGTATAAGTACGGGTATTGTCTACCCTACAAATATAGTTTTAAGTCTCATCAAAGAAAATATAGATATGAAACAAATCAAGAATTTCAACAATATACTCTTTCTAAAACCTTTTCTCCATACATCTACAAACCAACTCCACAACACCTATCCATCCTCTGTTGTATTCAACCAATTCTTACTACCAAAATATATAAGTAAGGGTATTGCCTCCCTTACAATTCTGGTTTTGAGCCATACAGTAATGCTCAATTATGGTATACTAACAGGCATTTTTATATTAATACAATTCTAGTTATTGCAATTATTGCTCTTCAACAAGGAATTCCTAATAAATATATGAAGTAAACTCTTAAGTCTAAATCCATACTAGAAAGCCTCTTTTTTTCCTTTTTGGTTGCACACTTCAAATGTGTTTCTCTTATCTCTTAGATTTTGACCTTCTCATTCCTTCATCCATTCTGTTTGTGGATAGTAACCATAGTTCCAAGTAAAAATGTGTTCAGATCCAATACTAATGTATTGAATCCTTCAAATTTCAACACCATTTAAGCATGACTTTTTTTTTTTCTTTAATTTTTCCTTTTTTTTTTTCCCCAAATCATTTGCTATAACATCTCTCCTATTCTTAATCTAGTACTACCTCTATCATAGTAGTATCAGAGAGGAGGTAGAAGTTTTGGCAGATACTAGATTCTATCTGTTCATCGGTAATCAAAAAGGTTGGAGTAAATCTGACAATATCCTGTTAGTAAATAATATGTAAAAAGAGGAATAAATACACTACTAGATAGTAGCTAATAACCTGTTGTAACTTACCTAATAAGTTGGTAAATCTCTTTACTCCTGGAAATAAGTATCTTTATACTAGTACTCTTTGTTCTTAGTATTTTTTAGCTGTTTACTGGCAATCTGAATATAAAATTGTTAGAAATGAGATATATTTTATAACATAAACCTCTTTCTAAATAGAATTACTCACAGATAACTTGATTGAAACCAGTAGATTCCTGAAGAAAAATCCAGATTTGTGTTATCAAAACCATCTAGCTACAGTACTATGGAGGAGTAGTGTGTATATTAGGTAATTTGGATGGCAAAAAGTATAACTTGAAAAATTATCTCTCAAGTAGCATTGTAGTAGGACTGAAGAGATATCCAGAAGTGATAGATGAAGTTGTCAACCATATTAGTTCCTAAAATTTAAATACTAAATTAGTCAAGTTCAACTTAAATAGAATCTTATAATAGTGTAAAACTTGTATAGAAAAAGTAAAGTTATCCAAAGACTAAATTTACCTAATAAGAGAAACCAAATATCTCTTATAGGCCTTTCCCGCCACTACGTTAATAATGTAATGAGAGCATTGGAAAGGTCATAAAAAAAATACAGTAGTAAGAAGGACAGAGTGCTAAATAACTTAAATTAGTTTTCATTTCTACAAAAAGTAGTAAATAAGAAGGTGAGATACTAGTATGTTGTAGAGAAAGTAAAAAGAAGAATATAGTTATTGGACAGAGAACTGCCACTCCTTCTATCATCTAATTTCCTGATATAAATATCAAAGAAAAAAGAACCATTGGGAAGCTTTCATTACTCTTCTGTAGGAGAGGAAGGAGAGAGGAAGAGAAAGAGAAATGTGTTGCGTGGGAGAAGGAGGAAATGAAAGGAGGAAAGACCGACATTCTGTGGCAAACACGGTCAATAAACCTCCTATGGAGGTGGTGGTGGGAATAGTCAAAGAAGGGACGGAAGGGAGGAAGAAGGTGGACCCATTGTGCCTATGTATACCCCCTCCATCTTCTGCCAAGACTCCCAAATTCCTGGCACATTCCTACCCACCCCTAAGGGTAAGCACTGTGCGTGCCCTTCATGGATTATCACACGGTCCTCACGCAATACACCATACTGTGTTGGACATAGTACGACATCTTCCGTTGTCCACAAACCCTTTTCTCCCCCCCGGCTCCCACGTGTTGACTTTCTAATTTATTCCTTTATACTTCCGTTCGGGGCTAGGCAGTTCTGGTTCCGATTATTGGGCGGCCATGTCGTATGAGCTAGATATCTTTATTCTCTTCAGGTTTGGAAGCGTATGCCGGCGCAGGAGTGGTGATGCGTTATGGGCTGAAGACGGGAAACAGGTTTCCTCTCATGGAGGATCATGTCACCGGTATTCTCAATAGGTGTCCGGATATCAGTCCTTTTCAATTAGCTTCTCTGCATTAGTGATGTTGTTCCAGTGGAAGTCACAAAATACTACCGTTCCTCTCGTGCATATCTAAACTCGTTCCAACACCCTGTTGGAGGGCAAGTGTGCAAAGCAAGAGGTTAGGTAGAAGGCAAAGACCAAGGAATGTAGAAATATATAGGGAAGTACAGATTGGCTGTAAAGAGTGTTATTTTTCCTCTCCAGTCCTTCTACATACGCCGGCGATAGCTATTTACACTATACTTATACCTATAAAAGGCGCCTATACAGCTGTATGAGGCCGGATGTTCCGAGCTGAAGATACTCCCATCACATTGAAGCAATACCTTCGAAGTCCCAAACTTATTTCCTCGGTCCTGGGGGCTCCTGAACAACTCCCTAATTTGGCGATCTCTTACTACTTGAAAGTTCTATCTAGCAGAAGAAGGGAATCGTGACTGGCCTTTGCCAGATCTCTCGGAATTTACAAAGATTGACGTTTTCTCTCGTAGCCCTGTTCCCTGCTATGATCATTAATCCGCCATTTACCAGTATTGTATCATAACAACCTCGATACATTAAAGCTCTGAAATCCGACATCAAACGAATGTGCTGCAATTTTACCAATGAATCACGCACGAATTGAAACTAAGGATGGTATATTTCAAGACCATCAAGTTCCACAATATAATGTCACCAATCCCCTCTTCCCATCCTCCATACATAAAAAACTAATCAAACACATATCATATGATACAAAAAAAAACCACTCGCAACACGGGTCG
>NW_003299131.1:12045-155215 GCF_000151645.1 Tuber melanosporum | reverse complement strand
ATTCATCCCTGAGCTCCTCCTCGCTCATCACGGCCTCGGAATGACACTTGAGAAACACACTAACCCAAGTCTGCACGAGCTCGTAGTCTCTCCGGCTCTTCAGTCGCTGTGTCATAGCCTGCACGAACTGTGCCAGCTCGTTTACTTGCAAACTCCTGATTTCTAGATCTGCTGTCGAGGGTGAGAGCGTTTTCAGATGGTCGAGGAAGACGGTGTAGTCTCCGTTATTGCGGTCTGCAGCTTCGCGAAGGAGTTTGGTGAAGGTAGATTCACCGCTATCCCGGCTCATGCGGAGGACGCGGGATCTCTCGGCTTCAAGGGTTTGAGAGTCGGTTAGTTGGGCACTGTTGGTGCCACTGATCATCTTCCCGGCAGCTGGTGCGAATGAATCAGATTTTGCGCCGAGTGGGGGGAGAAAGAAAGGGGCTCTCTCAGGAGCTTTGGGAGGTTCCTTCGGTCTGTTTCGTTGCTATAATGAAAGATTAAATCTGTTTGTTTAGATGCTACGGGGTGAGGGGAGGGAAGAGGGATTTACCTTGATAACGTCAAGGTTAAGTAAAGTCTGCCATCTTGTCCTTGGGACGAGTGACATTGTCAACATGTTGCTGCTCAGTTGGTCTAATGTGGTGTATGTGCGGGTGCTGCCATCCTCTCCATCGTCCTGGGGGCTAAGTGCAGCTTCGATGACACCGACACCCCCTTCTCCAGAGGCTAACGGAGCAGTCATGTCTACTATGTCCTTTTCATCAAGATGTCTAGTCGGAACGTGTTTGAACAAAGTTCTATTTGTCCTGTTTCAACATCAACAGCAGTTAGCTCCACTTCAGATAAGTGCGGGAAAACAAATCTCACCATAGGTTTATCCCAACACTATCAACATGAGCCGTCGCCAGGAATTCACCAGTTCCAGAAAACGCCATAGCAGTAACAATACTCTTAGTCCTAATACCATCAATCAAATGCCCAGTTGGTAAATCCCAAATTCTGACAATGCTATCCGTCGAAGCGCCTATGATCCATCTCCCGTCGTTCGAAAAACAAAAGTCATTTATCCTTCCTTGCGCGCCCCGAAGCTCTCGTACAGTCTTGCGGGTTTCAATATCCACCACCCGAATGCAAAGATCATCGCAACAAACCGCGAGGAGATCAGAGTGCCTGTGTAACTTCGCTTTAGTAATTGCGCCAGAATTACTCCAGTGGATTTCGTGGACGATAATTCCGGTATTGAAGTCCCAGAACTTGACTTCCCCATCTAGTGATGTGCTAATCACGACTCGGTTTAGAGAATCGACTACAATTCCCGTAACCGCCTTCGTATGCTTTCCAATACCAGCCATGCCCAACTTCACCGGCCCGGTACTATTTTTAAGACGCTTTGCCACGGCGGCTGATACTGGCTCGGGGAATTGACGCCTTTTAATCCCACTCTGGATATTATACATTGCTATCCCACCATTGCTAGAGCCTACGAAACAGAAAGTCCCGCAAGACGACACAGCTACGCTCCAGACGAATCCACCATCAGTTGTTCGAGCCCAGCGCCCTCTCAAAGACTTGTTCTCAAAGCTCCAAAGTCTTCCGGATTCAGAGTCCCGATGACCTGTTATTATTCCTGCTAGGTCTCGTGCCGCGTTTTCTGCATTTCCGGCACCATCTTCACCCGTTACAGTTGCTATGCAAGTTACTGGGTTTGGTGCCGAAAACCCCCCATTGGCCCAATTCGTGCCCTTTTCGCCACTTCGTGGAGGCTTGTTCGACCTCTTACCTCTGGCCTTTTCTGAGAAAACGAATGACTGCGCGTCATTTCTCATAGAATGAGCTCGAAACGAAGAATCATGTGAGCCAGAGAGGAGGAAATGAGAAGTGGAAGGATTCAGGAAGGTTAGAGAAGTTATGGGTTTAGAATGCCCAGATCGGGAGCGTAATACACGGGGAAGTGTAGTATGTGGAGAATCGAAAATCCATTCCTAAAAATCCGTCAGCACAAACAAACGCTTTATTAGACGAAGTAAAAAGAACCCGAAAACACCTTTATACTATTGTCACTACCGCTCGTAACCAAGACACTCTGTCCCGCCAGCCACTCAACAATAACGCCCCCACCAAGCGGCCCATCGTGAGCATTCCGCATGATCGCTGCGATTCTACGTTTTTTCAAGTTCCACAATGTGATATCGCCATCGCCATGTCCAACGGCAAGCATGTTGCCTCCAGAATCAGTTGCTACTCTTGATTTTCCTGCACCAACTGCCGGGTCAGTGCAGAATGAGATACTCGTAACTTGTTTCTGACCACAAGAAGTAGCAGCGACAATATCACCAGCAGAACCGCCTAGCGTAAACAGAGGATTATCGGTTTGTATATTGTGAAGATGAACCTCACCCGTCGAAAACCCAATAGCAAACACAGAGATAACCGGGGTTTGCACTAAAGAAGTAATTTCTAGCGGTTCTTCACCCGTGGAAGCCACCGGGGGCAGGATGGTGTAAATCTTCTTACTACAAACCACAGGATATTAGCAAAGCGCAATAGAAGATGGAAGAGACGGACCAATTCGCACCTAGTCTTCACATTCCAAATCTCAAGCACCCCACCCATCCTCGCGATCACCATCTTATTCAAATACGTGCTCGGATGCACCGCAGCTGTAATCCTGCCCCGATTATCCATCTCAATCTCGGTATAAACCTCCCGAGTTTCCCTCCTCCAGACGACCATCCCCCAATCCAAGACACCCACAACCCAATCCCCGAAAATTACCAAGTCCCGCCATTCGGTGATCTTCTTCCTCCCCTCACCTGCAACAGCCAATTCAGCGACCTTCCTTCCCCTCTTAAACACCCAAACTCTGACGAGCGGATCTTCAAAGGCGACATACACCACATCCCGATGTGCAACAGCTCGACGAATGGTCCCGGGAGTAGGCGGTGATGAGACGAATACAAGGTTCAGTCGCCGAACGTCGTAGGTTTGTATAGCATTCGAGAGTGCAGTCGTAAGCTGGAATGTCTTCCCCAGTGGCAGGATAGAAAACGGTACGGGGGGCACAGAGGTAGACGTTACGTGGCCAATTGCCTACAATACCCCATTACAAGCCATCAGTAAGAGAAATCCCCTCCTCGCGCCTAAAGCATTATAGACGAAGACCGAAGCATACCCTGAAAGGCGCGAGAATACGCGAATGGGTGGGAGGAGCGGGAGGATTCTGCGCAACTGAATCGGCTATCTTGCGCCGATGTTTGTTCAGCGTCATTGTGAAAATTAAAGATCGCCTTGGTGAGTAGCTATCGCAATAACTGATCTGCGAAGCCCTATCGTGGTTATCGTCGTTATTGTTGAATGGAGGAGGGGTGGTTGTGAGGTTCTGTTGTTGGAGCTCATCTAGTAATTATCGATCACCGGTACCGGCATGATAATATCCGAGCTTTTTTTTTTCTCTCAAGGCTGAGTGATAAGACGTGATTGTTACCCTACCGTCACTCATATGATATCATGCTTTGGATGACACCTGCACTTAGAGAGAACCCCCTCACCACCCCAGCTACAGGAAGGGCAATGGTTCACTTCCTCCCCCTCAAGCAATCTGTTAATTCGGGAGTATGATACGAGTTGATACAAAGCTCCAATTAGTCGATCTCCGTCACAAACAGGGAGGAATCAAACAGCCCACAGAGCAAATTCTTTCATCGTAAAAAACAAACAAGGGACAAAGAGATGGAAAGAATGCCACTCCCTCCCGATAAATCCCCTTTACTAAGGTGTCGTCCTCTCTCTCTACCGGTACTACCGCTCTGTTGCCCCTACTCCACAGTAACTTACTGCCTCATCCGCTAGTGTGTTGATGCCCGAGGGAGGGGCTGAAAAATTCCTCCATATCTGGATGTTCGTAAAGTGTCCGGACGTCTAGCGCCAAGACAAGTACTAATAACCCTCCCCAATCAAAAATCGACAGAAACTAGCGCTAAGTTATTATACCTATCACAGCTACAATTGTCCGGTCCCAGTCTAAGCCCTTCCACTCGCACCAAAAGACAGCGAGATTCTCCCTCACCGCACACATCATCTCTGGACATCCATGACGAGGGAAACATGGGTGTATACCGGTACCGGTACTCCTCCCGGGCCCCGCTCCTCCCGCATGGTTAGAAAACTAGGTAGTACTGTACAAATGGGGATAAGGACTATAGTAGTCCACGCCCCATGCAAGGAATTTTGATGACAAAATCAACCAGTTGGCCTAACATAGGGAGGTTTGAGACTTGCTCCGGTTACCTTCCCACGCGAGTGCTGTACCAATAATGCTACATTGGAAGCATTCAGCCCTGGGATTGGAAAACAGCCAAGCTAAGCTGTGCAAGTTTTTCAAGTTGAAGGAGTCTGGTGCGTAAGGCAGATCCACTCGGAAACTGGCACTCGAAAAACTCCTTCTCAACCTATGGTTGAACATCTCTGGTATACGAGTACCGGCGGTGTCCCTGCAGGAGGTTTGCCATGCCTTTAGTTCGCACGATGAAAAATTTTCCACAGCTACCATTCGTCTCAGTCGAACCCTCGCCACCCCTCTGGCAACATTATGAGTGCCGGTACAATGGAGCAGAATCCACAGTTCTCGAGTGCTACTTGGCTGGCGCTGCTCGGGGAGTCGCCAAGCTCCAATCAGTAAATCTCCCCCACATAGCGCATTCCCGACAGCCATCATACTGGTCTGCTGGCACTAGGTGTGATAGGGTAATGTGTGTTCCAATCGCAAGAACTGGAAGGTGTTTTTTTTCTCGATCAGTGGTCAAAATATTAGAAGTTATATCACATAGCACATTTAGGCGAACTGATGAGAACCTATCACCACTGCAGGCCCTCGAGCCTGCGCAGAAATTGTTGCAACAAGGATTTACGAGTGACAACCCATGTCTAACCCCAGAAACTCCTTAATTGAACAAACCTCTTGTAAAAACTCTTGTAAAAAGTCTCATGTGCTCATAATAATAATAACAGATGGATTGGCGTCGATTATAACCAACAAAATGCAAGAAATCCAAATCTTCAAAAGAAAAATCCCAACCGTAACTTATGATACAGCCAAGCTTTATCATAAGTTATGTAAGAATGGCTTAAAATAAATGATTGAGCCGCACAGGTTACGATAAGTGGGAAATAGGGATGGTAAGTTAGTCTAAGGCTCGAGTCCCAACCGCATATGACAGCCAGCTCGCCAGCTGTCCTTCAATAAGTCCAATCCCCCCCCCACCTCAACCCTTTCTCCCCCGGAAGAAAAAAAAAAACATCGTGCGAAGTGGGAAACATGATGGATTCTCTCGAGTTTTGGGGAACTCCTCTACTTTTTGTTTCGCTTTCGTTTTCCTTGCTCTTGCTGTGCTTACCGAGTAGGCATGTTCCACCTGGGAGGGGCGAGAAGCCACGAATTGTGGTTTTAGTACTTGGGGATATTGGACGGAGTCCTCGTATGCAATATCATGCTTTATCAATTGCGCGGAAAGGTGGATTGGTGGAATTGGTTGGATACGACGGTATCATGAGCTTCCGTCCGAATCTATCCACCGTGTGCTGAAAGGAGCTTAGAATCCGCTCCGAGACCTGAGCTCACGGATAATCCGAATATCAAAATGTGCCCGTTGCCCCCGCCTCCAGGCTTCCTCAGAACCGATACCCCAATTCGATTCATTTTGTTTGCTCCTTTGAAGGCACTTTTCCAGCTTACGTCTATGCTCTACTTGCTCTGCTACATCATCCCACCATCGACTGGATACATTCTGCTCCAGAACCCACCGGCGATACCTACGCTAGCTGTAACAAAACTTGTCGGAGCTCTACGGGGGATGAAAACTGTTATTGACTGGCATAACTTTGGTTGGAGCGTCTTACAGCTCAAACTCAAGGAGCACCCGATAGTCTACTTTTGCAAAATTTATGAGATGTTTATCGGAAGGGGCGCGTATGCAAACTTTACGGTAACAGACCGTATGGGCCTGACTTTGAAGAACGATTGGGGAGTCAAGTACCACCTCCCACCCCTCTCTCTAGCCAAATTCCAGAAAAGGGAAAAAAGAGCTGAGCTGACAGTCCCAGAACCCCCATCAAAACCCTGTACGATAGACCACCAACCCACTTCACCCCACTCTCACCCGAAGAGCGCAATAAATTCCTAGAATCACACCCGGCAACTGCCCGCCATGCATCTGCAATAGCCTCGGGCTCAACCCGCCTCTTAATCTCCAGCACCTCCTGGACTCCAGACGAAGACTTTAGTCACCTCCTTGGGGCTCTACTGATTTACGACCGATGGGCGTCCGGCGTCAATTTCCTAAAGCCCGGATCTGCGCCTTCAATCCTTGCGGTCATCACTGGAAAGGGACAACTTCGTGACCAGTATATGGCTCGTGTAGAGACACTTGAATTCCAGCACGTTACCATTGAGAGTGTATGGCTTGAATCTGAAGATTATCCTAAGATGGTTGGATGTGCGGACTTGGGCGTTAGTTTGCACACCAGCACGTCTGGGGTGGATCTTCCGATGAAGGTGGTCGACTTGTTTGGCGTGGGGGTTCCCGTCGCAGCATTTGAATACTTGGCTATTAGTGAGCTTGTGAAGGATAGGGTTAATGGAATTGTGTTCAAGACCGGGGAGGAGTTGGGTAATGCACTTGTTGTAAGTCGCACTTTCTCTTTTGGCCATGAGAGTCGCTAACGGGAGTAGAATTTGTTCAATCCTGCGTCGCAACAGTTGAAGAAGTTGAGGGAGGGGGCTCTGGCGGAGACTGAGAATCGCTGGGATGAGAATTGGGATAAAGTTGCCGCGCCGGTGTTTGGGCTTTGAACTTGAGGGTTTCTCTTTCTTGGGTCATTTGGGTTAGGCACGCGTGGGAGTTGAGTGCGTTTAAACCTAGCGAGGATAGATCACCAAATATTCAGGGAGTTTTGCTTTCTTTCTTTCTTTGGCCTTCTTTCTCGCTTTGGCTCCCTTTCCCCCAAACAATTTTCTCAAGAGTGCATATACCACTCTGCCCGCGAGAACTTGTTTGTCTAATGCTATCACAGGCCGCAAGTACAAATTCAACTAGAGGTATACCCACCCCCCCATTACTGTAGAGTTTAAAAATGACAACGCCAATCCCACTTTTCGTACACTTTTCGTACACTTTCGTTCACCCCCAGAACCCCCAGAACCCCCAGATTGCCGCTACATGCAAAGACGATAACTAGCATAGCGCCCACTAGTCTCACTCTTCCTAACAATCTTAACCACATGCCCCCTCTTAAGCCCATAATACCTAGCAACCGGGTCCGCCCCCTGAATCCTCGGCAGCTGACTCTCCTTGAGCCTATACCTCTCGAGCAACTTCTTCTTCTCCTCCCTGCTGAGGAGGATATGGCGAGGAACTAACTCGTGCTTGGTAATGTTGACCAGCAAGTCGCTCTCCAGAAAGACCTCGATAACGCTCGGCAGCACGGTGGGGACGATCTTCATGGCGGCAGGAGTGGGGTGGCTCGAGCAGATGAAGATGCCAGTGTGGAAATTCTCGCTGTTGATGGTGTGCGCGAAGGCGCGCATGTGCTTGATTCCAATGTTGCTTTCCGCGCTGAATTCCACCCACAGGGTGCCGACGGTTGCAGGCTGATTGGGGGCTGGGGCGTGCTGCTTGATCATGCTAGGGCTGGGGTTGGCCTTGAAGGTGAGGTTTTTGCGGCTGTGAGGGAGGTTTTAGTGTTTTATTCTTTATGTCTGTCTGTCTATTAAGGGGATGGAAGGGCTACATTGGACGACCTTCGCCATCGCAGTACTGGTGGCGGAACTCTTCGAGGGTTATTGTGATTTCTTCTTCGGAGATTTCATATCCCTAGATGCGGTAGTAGGTACTGTGTTAGTCCGATTCATTTGTCTGTTCTACTGTGGCTTTGGTGAGAGGAGGGGAGGCGTACTCTATCTTTGGCCATTTCGTGAACAGTTCTCCAGGCACGCCAAAGGCGTGAACTTTCTCTTTCGGGATCCATGTTTTAGCGGTGGAAATGCTTGTAGTAGGTTTGTGGTTGGGGGTATGTGGGGGAGGGAGGGAGTGAGTAGTGGTTGATAGAAGGGGGAGAAAGAAGGCGACGAAGGTTTATCCGCACAGGTTCGGTTCTATACGTCTCATATTCGAGTATGACAGCTTTGCCCTTGCCTTTCCTTGAGCCTCTTTCCCCGTCAAATTAAGTGACCGCACCTGCAACCCTCAGGCTTAAATTTACCCTATCCAATAGAACATCTCATCCCACGGAATTTCCAGATTTCGAAAGAGAAAGAAAAGGTTCAATCATTCACGACCACCGAGGCTAAACGTCATTTCAAGCACCACCACTACAATGGGTTCCGGCAACAGCAAACCCGCCGAACGTGTTTTCGATGGGTAAAAAACACAGAATCCCCTACGATCCTCTCCAGTGAAGGAAGGAAATTGGAAATTAACAAATAAAAGAGAGGGTGGCTAATTCAAAATGATACAAACAGCAGCGAAACTCCGGTGCGTTTCTCCAACAACCTCGTCGAGTCGCTACAACTCTCTAGCGAGGTTTTTCTTTTCCCTCCTATCCTACCGCATTGCCCCCTCAATACAGTTATTCGACAACGAACTAACACAATCCTACCCGGGCGTAAACAATCAGACAAACAGCACCCGGGAAAAGTCGTTAGAAATCCAGGTCCAATCCCGCGTTGAGAGCGAATTGCAGCGTCTGCATTCGCGGGAGTCCCAGATTCTGGTTGATCTGGAGAGTAGGCTCTCCGAGAGCGATAAGGATGGGGATACGAAGGGGTTAAGTAGGGAGCAGGTGCAGGCCGAGATCGATGCGCTGAAAGAGAGGTTGGAGCGCATGCCTAGGATGATCAAAATTGATGGCGAGGTGGAGAGGGCGAGGGGGGAGGTTGTCAAGTGCTTGAGATTGAAGTGAGTTAAGCTTTCTCATCTCCAAAGGATGGGGCTGTGGGGGATCGGGGTGGGGGCGGGGTGGTGTAATGGAAGGGGAGATATGGCAGAGGGGATGGGGGTGGTAGGCTAATGGAGTGCGATAGTGATCGGACACCGTTAGATTGTTACAAAGAAGTGGAGGAGTTCAAAAACCAGACTAGACGGATGGAAAAAGAATTCGTTGTCCGGACCGTGGGAAGGGACTACCCGTGAAAGGGAGCTGATTGGTTTAGGGAGGGATTTTTTGCAACTACGGTAGATCTGGTGATGGGATAGTTTAGGTTGTTAGTGGGCGCCTGCATTATTGGTTTTGCTCATAGGATGGTATCTCTATTTGGTACTAGAAGCTATGATACCTCCCTCAAGGCCCACCTGGAGGATAAAATAAATGGATAGATTTCGGATGTCAATTCCGTTTCGGCGGTGCAAGAGTGAGCTTTGTTAGTCGTTTGATTGTTTCAAGGGTCAAATGGCCCTGCTCTCAATATCATAGTTCCACCTCGCAATAGGAGCCCTCATTTTACCCTCCGAAATATCTTGGTTCGAGGGCGGCAATTCTAGCAAACTCACGAGAGCGGAGGGCACGGCTGGGTGCAAAGTCGACTCGTAATATGGCTTGGATCATAATGAACCCAGCACTGCAAGTTGATGTAACAGCCAAGTCTTAGGGAGTGAATCCCATGTTCCTGAAGTACTCCGGAAAACAGATGAGACCTCAGTTTTACGAAAACAAGTCCCTTGGTCTACAGTACATTGCCTGTCCCGCATATTTATCGGGCGAAGAGTCCTTGGGGGAGAAAAAAGGAACGAAAAGAAAGAAATCCTGGACGAAAGTCGCTGCTAAATAAGACCCCGGTCCGGGGTTCATTGCGGGGCCAGGGAAATGAGGTCATGGCGGATCACTCGAGGGAATGATGAAAGACTTGTGTCTGGCCTATTTGGTTATCACAAGGTAGTTGGCTAGTTCGAATAGTGAAGCGAGTCTGTCTGTTTGTCTGTCTCCGCATGAAACAAAAAAAAAAAAGGAAGGGAAAAAAAGGAAAAACTCGAGATCAAGTGTCCTCCTTTTATTAAGGCTTTCGAACCGGTTGGTCAAAGTGGTGTTAGACTAAAAGCTTTTACAACCAAGCTTTTTAGCGCTTTTAGTACCGTGGGTGCTGTACTCAAATACGGGTATTATACGAGTACCGGTACTAGTACAGTACTCGTACAGTATTATATAGTACTTGCACAGTGCCCGAACATAGGAATTTCGCAAATGAACGGTCAATTGTCTGCGCGCGTCAGTGGTGTATTATAGTACGGTGCCGGTAGTATGGGAAACAATGAATAAACGGGAGGGGGTCCCCGTCTGTTTGTTGCCCATACTCGCACAGAATTCGAAGTCAGATGTACAGTACTCGTACTCTAGTACGGTATTAGCTCCCTGTGAAGAGTGCGAAGGAAAATGCGCCGGGAACGTTGCAATCACTCCCCCCCCGTATAGTACTAAGGTGCTGTGCATTTTTTTTTCTTTTGGCCTCCAACTGAGGGACGATGAGTTTCCGGTGATCTCTCCACCCCTATTCCTTCCAGAGGGGGAATTTCAACGTCCTCGCGCATTTCCCTCGCGTTTTGGTTGGCGATATTGCGGTTGGTACAGAGAAGTTAGGGTGCGTGCTAGTCTGCGTCACGAAGGTTCAGTAGCGAGGGGATGAAGCGGTCAACAGATATTTCTCGCTTACTACATTGGCCACAGTACTAGTACTCGTATATGCTGGCAAAATGGTCCTTGGCGCCGGGACATGAGAGGTGGTGGGAAGAGTGGTGCAAGTTATTACGAGAAATCTTGGATGGATTTGGATCCCGTCATACTGGTTTGTTTAGATGTCTTCGGAGGCTATGTTCAAGTGGTTTATCATATGCGATACTTCGGGTTGGCTGGATTGGGATACGAGGAGATTTTCCAGCGATTCTGGACAGGGCGCGGCCAAAGTGGAGAAAGGGAATTGAGGGATGTGTGGCTCATCTGGTTCGTGGGCCTTTGCCGGGGTTGTAAGAGATATAATAAGTCAAGTGTACGAAGGGTGTGGTACTAATGTATTGTACAGTACTACGGTAGTACGAGTACATTTTTCCCCTCTCTCCAGTAACCCGGATTGTGGGAGACATTGATTGATAGAGTGTATTGATGCTTAGGCGGCACTTTTTTTAAAAAAAACCCCCCGCTTGCTGGGTATCGTATACCGGTATCCTTCCTACGAGCACTGAAGCTATTTCCGATTGGGTTGCTACTGACCCCCTTGAGGTTGGTCAGGAGTTGGGTAAGCTAAGCGTACAGCATATATACTTGTACCGCGGTTAGCTTCCTCATAATGGTGGAGTTCTCCCCGATTCCACTTTTGCTCTTTTGTGAAATTTTGGGATAGAGTTTGACATCCAAAGCTTGAGAAGAGATGCTGAGGAATCCCGGGATTCCATTGGCATAAATTGGCCAGTAAGGCACACCTGTGGAAAATGATATACTGATACGGCACCGGCACCGGCATCCTACTGGTACGTGGGGGGAGATTAAGTACCGCCCAGTACTCGAGTATCTGCAGTCGTATCCCTCTGCGTGCTAGGAATGTTCAAGGTCGTATCGTAATGTTACCGGTATGCTGGATCATGAACACTCACTGACTGCGAGAAGAAGAAAGAGCAGCACCCTACCTTCTAGGGTTGGGCATACTGTACCGCAAGAGCCACAGCATCTCACGCCAAATTTGGTGCTGAAAAAGAGAAGGCATCAAAGGGGAAGGGGGGAGAAAAGAATTTCATACCCATGATCCATGGAACAACTTCGACCTCATCCTTCCAAGCACTCACCCATATAATAGGCAAAAAAGACTTTTGGCGAAATGCGGTGCGACGCCCTGAATCCGGTACCAGTACCGGTACCTGAGCCCTGATTTTCTCCCATGTCTAAGAGATATGTGACGACCCATGTCCAATGCCTCAGACAATATAAGTACGGGTTGAGATCCTCTAAACTATATTCTCACTTCCAGCCGGCCAGCATAGTTTCTCCTCGCGGTCACTGCTGTAGCGTTCCTTTGGCGCGGTTGGGTGTTTACCACCATTCACTCCTTTCTACCATAGTTATATCTTCTACATCACTTCTTCACACTCATTTTTCGAAGTTTTGTTTAAACACAGGATGTTTTCTTCAATGCTCTTCTCCACTTTCTGCCTCGCCTCAGCGCTCCTGAGCATCGTGCACGCAGCTGCACTTCCTGTCTGTGGAGCCCGGCAGGAACCGGCCATTTCAAAAGCCGGGAAAACAGTAGCATATTTCGGCCAGAGTCAGTCTCAGTCTACAGATTCCCTCGCAAAGTTCTGCGCCGATACGTCTGTGGATATCATCGTGCTTGCCTTTGTCAATGTCATCAAGGGGCGAAGGGGACTTCCCGGCTTGAACCTTTCCGGGTACTGCTGGGACCCAATTGATGGGACGGACTTGCATCGCTGTCCCGAGTTTGGCACCGCGATCAAAGATTGCCAGGCACGGGGGAAATTGGTGCTCATGAGCTTGCAGGGAGCTTCGGGGATGCAGACGTTGGCTGATGATGCCGCGGCGTGTGAGTACGCGGATAATCTTTGGAGGCTCTTTGGGGAAGGCACAGGACTAGAGTCCATGAGACCGTTTGGCGATGCTAGGGTCGACGGCTTTGATATTGGTATATTCCTCTCCTCCCCCACCCCCCACCCCCACCACATAACGGAGGGACCCATTATTAACCGCCACAAAAACGTCAGACAACGAAAACAACAACTCGAACGGCTGGCCGAAGTTCATCTCCGAGCTCCGCAACAAGTTCGCCTCCGCTTCCAAAAAGTACTACATCTCCGCCGCGCCCCAGTGTGTGCGCCCCGACAAGTCGATCGGTAGCGCGATCTACCTCGTCGACTACCTCTTCATCCAGTTCTATAACAACTACTGCGCGACCACCGGCCTCGTATCCTGCTTCAACAACTGGTCCGAGGATATCGCTGCCAACGGCATCGCTGGAGCGAAGGTATTCGCCGGCTTCCTCGGTGCCCCAGATAAGGGACAGGGCTACGCTGCACACTCCGAAATGATTGGCTATGTCAGCCAGATCAGGAGCAAGTCCAACTTTGGCGGTGTCTCGGTGTGGGATGCTACGTGTGCTAATAATAATGTGGACGCGGACGGGAGGACATTCTTGAAAGCTATGAGGGATTCTTTGCAGTAATCTTTTCTATTCTTCGCCATTTGTATATGTTTAGAAATGGGGGTGGGGAGTTATCTAAAGAGTACGATGATTAGCAGGATAATGCCTATGGTAGTCCTAAAGCGAGTCCGATTGACTGACCGACCTATGCTTTTAATAATAGATGAAGAGGAGTTACTGGCCTGATGGTGCGATTCCGAGCGCAAGACCTGCTGCTATGCGCCATTAGAGGACCGACAATGGTACCTTCCCAACCCTTATACCACCCAAGACTCATAAACATGCCTCCGGTTTTCAGACTCGGCGCACAAATCGCCAGATACTCTAGAACCAGCAGGCGCGGCACCATTCCCTGCTAGTAAAAAAAGGGGGGGGGGGGAGGGAAAAGAAAAAAACCAAAGCTCTCTATATAGTTCACACATCATCACTCGCAGCAAGAAATCGTTAGAATGGATACCTGGGTAAATAACTCACCTCTAGTCACCCCGGCGCGAGCACAGTTCACCGGGGCACAGCAGAACCACACCAGGAAGAAAAAGAAAAAAATAAGAAAGAAAACACTAGTGATCAGAGTCCACTGCTAACCCCTAATGAATTTCCGCGAGGTCATACACTCAATGTGTAGGAGGAATTGGCAACGGTACTCACCACCCACCAGGACGGACAGACAGACAGAAACCGGGTGACCACTATCATAGCTGCATGTAGCTTGGAGATCCGGGTAAGTTCGTCTGAGACGTTTATCGACAACAAGTAACTGTGAACGGGGAGAAGAAAAGCTCGTTCTGTCGTACTGTGGCGAGATCTGACACGGCTAACCGATCGATCATTCGCTTATTCATTCATTCATTCATCCATTCGCAAAGTTACCAATTGTAAATGATACTTCTATTTCTGCGTTGGGGGGGGAGGATACGGCCAGCTTGAAAATCAAAACATAAATTTAATCCGTCGGCCGCACGTCCCCACATATTCCTACATGCTATAGTGGTAGTTTAATACTGAGCTTGTTCATTCACTGATTTATCTGTTCGGATCCGCAGCATAATAAGATCAGGTCTCTACACGTAATCTGCTATGTCGGGTAACAGGAACACCAACTTCAAGTTCGCACAATTTTTTATTGTTTTATCCTACGTATAGCATACATTTTTGTTATAAAAATAGTCACGGCACAATACGTTCTAGTGCAGTGTAAAAGGAAAAAGAAAAAAAGAGGATCTCACTGGAAGTTCGCCTCCACGAGTGATGACGCATGAACGATAGAGTGCCCATCTCATCACTCGCTAGCTCTGAAATCAGAAACAATACGGCACGCGATTAGCAGGGCTCTGGCTTTGTAAGGAAGAAACGATAGCAAAAGCCCGCGAAATAATTTCAAGTAATTTAAATTTTCTCAGAACTATACATGACTTTAGGGGGCAAACCCCCGAAGTGGAAGAAAATAGAGAAAACAGTAAATGAAACAAGAAGGAAGATTGTAAGTCGACCATCAACCTCTAAAGGAAGCCGGGAATTAAGAGGGGGGGTGAAAGGAAAAGGGACAGACAAAAAAACAAAACAAGGTAAAAAATCCATTTATTGTCCACCAGCAAAGTTTAAAACGTGGAAGAAAAAAAGGCATGGAGGAAAAAAAAAAGTTTTTTTTTTGGCTGAAAATGATGGTGATGAGGATGATCGAGATGAAGAAAAAAAGAAGTGGAAGAAGAAAAGAGAAAGAAGCCAGCACGCCGTACTCCGTATTTCCACACCCTTGAACAACACCAGAAAACCCATTCAGCCGATTCCCGACCCGTCAGGCCATCCGGCCAAACTGCTCGCCCCGCTCAAAACACGATACAACTTCCGTCACGGCCTCGTTGTAGGCTGTCACTAGAACCCATTATGAGTAAGTCTCTGAGATGTTTCGCAAAAAAGAATGTATGCTCCCGTCCCTCTCAGGCTCCCGCGATGTTCGTGAAATCGGCCTTCATAAGTCGTAAAGGTAAAAGAGGGTCGAGCAAAGAGAAAAGGAGAGAAAGAAAGAAAAAGAAAAAAGAGTACAGGAGGGGGGGGGTATTTTAGCCCCATTAAGTGGTAGGGTGGTTTTTTTTTTATACAAACGGATGGCTACCGTTCTATACAAAGGAGTGCTATGCCTCCATTCTTTTCCTTTCCAGGCTTTCCAGGCTTTCCCAGCTATTCTCCAAGGGCCTTGAAGTCTGAAGGGCGGATTCGTTTGGGTCGGGAATGTCTGTGCGGGTTGACCGGTTTTCTCATATAAGGACTGTCCTCCTCACTTGGGAAGGGCTCACTGAAGACGGTCTTCTGTTGGTTGGGGAAGTACCCGAACTTAGCGCGTGGATCACCCGGAGGATGCTGGTGCTGATGCTGGAACTGCTGGGCGAAGGACGTGTTGATCATTGGATTTCCACCGTGTCCGTTGCTAACATTCATGGCCGCCCCGCCGCCGCCACCACCGTTCATCCCCATATGGTATGGGTTGTGAGGACCCATCCCACCCATACCGCCACCCATACCACCGCCCATACCACCGCCCATACCACCGCCCATACCACCGCCCATACCACCGCCCATCATGCCGTTCATACCCATTCCGCCCATCCCCACCATCCCGTTGGGAACATAGTGACCGTTCTGAGGATAGTAATTGCCGTTCATAGCGTTCATGTTGTCCATGCCGTTCATGCCACTAGGATACTGGTTGAAGGCCTGGAATTGATACGGAGGCAAGGGAGTTGGTTGATGAGTATTTTGATTTGGGAACTGGTGATGGAAAACCTGTTGGGGATTGAACATCCGGCCATTGTTATTATATCCACCACTCTGCTGTTGAAGGGGTTGCATTGGATGGGGCGGTGGCTGCTGGGGCTGAGGGTTATTATTATTTCTCATGGCCGCCGGGCCACGGGGGATTCTAGGCTCGAACTCTTCATCTGCTTGTCTCTTTCTCGGATTAGGGCCAAAATTCCCAGCCATAGAACCATGAACAGACGGGGGTGCTCTCCCATGGGAGGGCGCAGCAGAGGGTGTCCCGTCGCCGCGTTGGGAGGCACTAGGTTCCTTTGCTTTACCAGCAGAAGATGATACAGAAGGGCTCTTGGATTTCTCTCTCTCTTTCAGGTCCTTTTCCTTGGCATCCCTTTCCTTTAGGTATTCCTCTACCTTCTTTCTGATATCTTCATCAGGCACAATGGCATCCAGGAGGATTTCCTTTGCATCACAATTCGGGCAGACAAAGTCGGTCTCCAGCAATGTAGTGTGAATACAATCTTCGCAGTACACTTTCCCGCAGCACGGGGTCTTTGATGCATCACGCAGAAGTTTATGACAGATTAGACACTCGATTCCTTTATCCTGCAACTCCTTACTACCAACTGGTGCTGCAACCTTTGAATTAGTTGCCGCCTTCTTCTGGTAAGACTCCCATGAGGCCTGATCAGGCTGAGCGACAACATATTCGCCATCAGCATTTACCATGACCGAGGTCGGGTTAGAGTGAGCAGTGGTATTATCATCATCCCCGGATGGGGGAAGCGGCTTCTCAACTGTCTTGAGGAAACTACGGGGAATACCAGTCGTACGCTTAACGCGAGGGCGTCCGTCAAAAGTGGGATCAGCATTTGTGGGACACTGTTGAATCCAATGACCTGCCTTCGTCAGTACAATACGCCCTAAAAGCGGAGTTAATCATATCTCACCTTTCTCGCCGCAACGATAACAAATATACCCATTTGGTGGTGGGTGTCCTGGAGCTGGTGCATTGTTCTTTTTGAAACCCTGGCTTCCACGATGAATGGGAGTAGCACTGCGAAAAATCACACCTCGGTTAGTATCTCTAGATGCACATGGCAACAAATTGTCTATCATATTCAAGCTATATACGCACTTTGCCATCTGCTCCTGGGTTTTATTCCACTGCTCACTAGAAGCTTGAAACATCGCTGCAATCTTTTCCTCTTCAGATTCTCCTCCGGTTAAAACGGGAGCACTGCTCGTAGGCTGAGGACTCCCATTCTTTTTAACAACCGAGCCACCATTTCCAAAGTTCTTCTCTCTGCGCCCAGCATTAGGAAGAGCATTCACGGGCGCCTTTCCACTGACATAGCGTTGGGCAGTTCCACGCCCTGGCTTGCTGGGGGGGAGACGGGCAGCAATGATAGATGTAGAACGGGGAATTATAGTAGTATCATCGTCATATTCTATTTACCGTGGTTAAAAAACGTGCCGCCGACATTTTGAGATGGAGTTTGAACCATACCTTCATTTGTATCGGCATTATAAATTGAGAAATCAAAGTCGGTGCCATCCCCAAGACGGTTGAGAACGATAATCTGTCTCTTCAATTCAAAAACCGAAATGCCAGTACCGTCAAAAGTTACTCGTGTTGACTCCTTGTGAGACTTGAATCTGAAAAATACAGAGGAGGACATCGCCGCGATTCCAGATCCTCTGTTGGAGAGAAAACGGCGTAAAAAGATGAAAAGGAGGATAAAAGCGAGCTAAAGTTTTTCCCAGTGTTGATAGTGACCCGGTTGTATCGAGCGTCACAATGAATCTAGGCGACGGTTTAAGAGAATAGGATTATTCGCTTTTTTTTTTTTTTGTTTGGTACGATTGAAGAGTAAAAAATGTTGGTTGGAATTATACCAGTTTGTTGCGAGGGAGGGACGATGGGGTAAGGAAAAAAGAGAAATGGGTTAAAACTGTTGTGACGAGGAAAATGTTCAGGGTACCGTCAAACACCCAGCAACTGCCCTTAGCCTAATAGAATATTTCTCTTTTTTCTCTTGCTTTTCCTTCTCGTTAAGATTCTCTCTTTGATTTGGGGAAACAGATAATTATATGTTCGAGCCGAACAGTACAGGCCTAGGGCTTGACAAGAAGTAACAAGTCGGAAGGGAAAAGAAAAAGGAGAAATCAAGGAAATGAGTAAATGACAAGATGAGTGTAAAAGTAGTTTTCCTCAGCGGAAACAAAGTGTGCTGTACAAAGAGTCTGGAGATGAAAAAAAATTCGTCTCGCGTTCTGACTTCTCAAACCATGCAAGAGCGGTGCTAGATCTCTCTTTTAAGGGCAAGCACTGAACGAACCTGAAACAGCGTGGCAAGACAGCAGGCGAGTGAGGGAGTGCCGGTATCGCCACGAGATGTGTCGGAAGCGAGACGAGGCGACAAGAATCGTAAAGGCTGTGAATTTGACGGTTTGTTGTTGAGGCAGACTGAGAGGTGAAGCTGGGGGAGAACTTGACGTCAGTTACTGGAAAGAAGGTCAGTCCAGAGAAGTTTGCGGATGGGGATGGTGGTGTTGTGCTGTTGGAGGGAGAGATGATGGAAGTGTGAGGGAAGCGTGAAGGAACAAGAGAGGTGGAGACCCCTTAGGCTTTTACGTAGAAGCCGCATATGCTAAGCGACCAAACGACATCCGATTGGACGTGGGGTAAGATTTGTCATCTATTTGTCATCTTATCCACAATGTTTTTCCAGAAATTTATGTCTTGGCAATTCTATTAAATTTTAGTAATCCAGACAAAAGGTGCCTTGGCTAACCGGACCCAGCCCAGTGGGCAATAGGGCATTTAGAAGCGCTCAAGGTTTAGCACGCGGTAGTCAAACTGATCACCCTGCTCTCCCTATCAAACTTCACCTTTGTTTAGCCAAGGAGAATTTCTAACCTCCTCTTCCTATTTTCCCTTCCTAATTCTCAACCGCCTTGCTACTCTCTCGACTTAAGATCGTTTATATCTTAATATCATCCCTCATATTTTTTCCCATGTCGGCAACTGGTTCTCAGCGCGAGGCCTACCAGCCCCCAGCAGCTGGCTCTTCAGGCATGGGTCGTTCCTACGTCCCGGCCCCAGCAGGCACCATGTTTTATCTATGCGCCGAGTGTGGTGTCAAAGTTGGCATCAATAAAGGAGAGCCCATTCGCTGTAAAGAATGTGGCCACCGTATCCTCTACAAGCAAAGAACTACACGGTACTTAAAATCAAAATCCGCTATTCCGGGATGATTGCTCTAACCCCAGTTATCCTGAGTCTAGTATGGTACAATTCGAGGCTCGCTAAACGCAGCTCACCCACTCATACTTCTAAATACATGAGTGACCTGACAAATTGGCGAGGCGGGAGGGATTGGGGAGATATGTGATTTCTGGGTTTTGTTTTTGGGAGAGGTTTTTTATTGTCGGCGTTATTCTTTCTAGATGATTTGTTATAATCGGCTGTGGCTGCGTGTTGAATTTTCACCAATCGTGGACTTTCTAAAGAAAATTGATGAACCCAGTTGTGAGCATGGTAGTTCGGCCCACCCATTCGGCACAGCACGGTGCTCCAAAGGTATCTGTGGAAGCCTTAACCATGAAATGCCATCTTCAGCAGGCAGCTTTGTCGGAAGTATCGGTACTGGACCAACAAACAGAGAATACCGGTATTTGTGGCTATCTATATGTCCCATCAATTACGTGCATTCTCTTCCTCAACAAGCACTCCTTCCCTTCTCCGTGACCTGTCCCTTCTAGTGCTTCTTTCTCCAGTTCCAACAGCCTTCCGGGGCCATCCCCGGGCAATGTCAATGTTACTCCTAGGGAACAAGAACTCTAGCAACTATCCAGTCTATCAGCAAACAATCAGGATATTTAGCATGGCGGGAACAACATACCACCCATATCAGATAATCCACAACCACGCATAAAACAAACAGCTTTCCAGCCCAAACGCCGCAACCGTAGTATCTCTTTAGCCTCTCCATAAGACCCACCCTTTCGCCCCTGCATATGCCCTCATATACTCGTTCCGTTCTCTCCGCCACATCCGTCCACGAGTACATACTTTTAACCTGCTCATGAAATTTGTCTGTTCTTACCCTTCCCATTCTGATTTCCTTAATTGCCCGGCTAGTGGCGTTGACCAAGTCGTCCTCCTCGGGTCTTGCAAAAACGGTCATATGACTTGGGAGGACCTCGGGAATACCCCCCACACGAGTACATACAACATAGAGTCCACAACTAGCAGCCTCAACCAGCACAGTGCCAAATGCCTCTGTTAATGAGGGGTGTAGATATATGTGGCCACGAACCATGACATCCCTGACCTCTTCATGCCGCACTGGCCCAACCATGGATACCCGGTCTTGGAGCATGTGTTCCTCTAGCATCTGTTCAAGATCAATCGCTTTTGGGCCTGAACCAGCAATGATAAAATGGACAGATGGATGAAGTTCACATATTCGAGGTATCGCAGCAACAAGGAGATCTGTGCCCTTGTTGTAGAAGAGGCGTGATATGACAACTATGGTGATGTGTGTTTTAGAAGCAGCATTTGGATCAGGTTGAAAGTTCTCAGCGACCACAGCGTTGGGTATCACAGAAACCATAGAAGGATCAAGCGCAGCGCGAAGGACGGTATTCTCCTTGCTAATGGAGATTAACAGAAGGCTAGCCACAAGAAGATCTTCCCACTCTGGGGGACTTACCAGGTATGGCTCACACAAATGACGTGATCAACATCACTCAATGTGAACTTCAAGAGTTTATTCGCTAAGATACTTCCCGCATCGGAGAATCCAAACAAACTGTGATCTGTGAAGCAGGTCCTTAAACCCATTGTTCTTGCATGCAAAATAGCTTCATGACATAAGCTACTCATGGAAGCATGTCCGTGGACGATCTCGATATTCTCTCGAATGATGATATTGCGGAATATAGGGAAAAAGGAGAAGACAGTTGGGAATGTGGACTCTCGGTATATGACGAAGAATGGGACGTAGTAGACCTTAAGGCCATTGGTGAGGTAGCGCACACCGTGACGGGTTTGATAGGAGTGGGTTATTATTATTACTTTGTGGCCGCGGTCCCGGAGTTTCTGGAGGGGGCATGGAGGTTAGATGTGGAGAAGGACGCAGGAGCAGCAGTAAGGGGGTCGGACAGTAGCCAGCTGATAGATGTGACTTTCGACTCCACCTGTGCAGGGAGAAAGTATCAGAAAGGTCGGAATCGATGTTGGCGCTAGGGACGGACACCCACGTACCAGGCTGCGGATAGAAGAAGTCACTTGTCATTCTGGTTCAGGGGAAAGTTAGAATCTCAATGCCTTATGGATGGAGGGGGGGCTCGCAAATGCACGAGTACATACGCTATATTGTAAGGCATGCTGAAAATACCAGAATTCTCATGAAGATAGAGTAGTATTGCCGAGGTTGTTGGGTCTGGGGTTTGAAATACCGTTCGTATATCACATCATAGCATGCAGGAGAGCTCTCTGCCATGCCTTTTTTTTTGCTTAGCCCACCACACTCGAGTAGTCTGTGAGTTACGTGCCGGGCGGCACCCGTACCATATGTATCATAACACACGGTTAGCCGCTAAGACCATACTCGAGCACAGTGAAGCTACTGTACGGTACTGTACCGGTATCAGTGCTACAGTACTAGCCGATTTTTAAAGTCTCCGGAATGTAGGTGACTCGCCAAGTCAAACCAAAATACAACTTATACATGAGTCACCTAGACCGTTCGTACCAGAAGAATATGAGGCCATCAAAGCCTCTACTGACCATAAAGATAATTGTATTAAGTAAATAAATTGGTACTTCCAAGTATATCTCAGCCTAGTACAGTATATTCTTTATATTAATTAATGATAATTGCCACTAAGATCGTTCCACTTAGCATCCTATCAGCCTGCACTGAGTTAAGCATGATATTTATTTCCTCCATATACATTGATACATTTACTCATAATACTAGGTAGTTTAGCTACTTCCTTATTGATTTCATCAATTGATATCCTATCCCATTCCTCCTGAAGAACTTGTTTCATTTGTTGTTAAGAGGTGATACGTTCATGGCCCCGGCAGGTTTGAATTTGACTTTTCATTAAAATCCAGATATGCTCAATAGGGTTGAAATCGGGAGAATTAGGTGGCCAATCAAGCTTCTGAATCCCTTTCTTTACCCATTGTCCATTAGTAAAAATAGAGTTATGTGCTGGTGCATTATTCTCCATGAGTACAAAGTTTGCATTCTGTTGTATCTGCTCTCGGCATGCTGGCCAGAGGAGTGGGCGTGCCACACACTTCACATAATGCCAAGAATCAACTCCCTTTCCTTCTCCGCGCCTGTATTTATCGAGTTTGAATTTTTTACCCCGATGAGTTTGTGGAACTCGCTACTTTGGTGTATTGTGATATTTTTCAGCATAGCGTTGAGTGCTGAAAGCTGTCAGCTCCAAGGCCCGAAGCTGTTCCCACTCTTCTGATGCTTTCCATTCCTCATTCAATTTTTTTTCTTCCATAGCTCGTCCTTCCTCCAATAAGGTAATAGCTAAAAGAGCCTCCTCTTTTTCCTCCACAGTCTCCACCTCCCAAACATAATAAAGACCCTTCCATCCCCATCCTATCATTCCCCAACACATCACACTCTCTCCCTGCTTCTTGACACAACCGACACAGTCATCATGCCACTTTTCTGATTCATCACACCAAACAAGATTTATTCCAAAAAGACCGCCAACCTCAATTGACATCTCTTCAGTGAATCCATAATCTTTCCATTCTTCCATGCTCCAGTCCTTTCTCTCTAAGCAGTATCTGAGTCTTACAACTTTGTTTTCAGTCTTTAAAATAAACTTAAACAGCTCCTTATAGACTTTAATACCACGGGACCGTAGAGCTTTCTATACCATAGTATCACTGACATGTGATAACCCAGCTTCTCTCCGAATATCGACAAGGCACATCCGTCGAGTATGAAAATCCCACTTTACCGTAGAAATAAGGTAATCAATTTCCGTAGTTGTTAAAACTTTTGGTCGTCCGGAGCGTGATTTCTTATCCAAACAGTCTTTTGATAACAGTTCAAGCAGTGAAATATTATTCTTATTGTATATCTGAGTACCTGCTGGCATATTCTGCCTTCCCGGCTGCTCTATCTCAGCTTCCTCTTCCTCCTCCTCTTCTTCCTCCTCTGCTACCACTTCTTCTACTACCACCTCCTCCGCTGCTGCCTCCTCCACTACCACCTCCGCTACCACCTCCTCAGCTACCACCTCCTCCACTGCCACCTCCTCCACTGCCTCCTCCACTTCTTCCTCCGCTGCCTCCTCTGCTGCCTCCTCTGCTGCCTCCTCATTCTCTACTACCATTACCACTTACTGTAACGTGTTCGCAAGGTGCTAATCACGTTATCGGTAATGGATACGATAGTTGGCAGGTGGCCTGCTCTTCCAGAGAGGAGGCGAGAGCTGAGAACTAAAGGAGGCTTCGAGGGCATACTGAGGAACAAAGAAGTAACCGTTCAACCAAGTATATTGAAATACTGTCTGTCGAAGTCTGCCTTTTCTATCGTAGAAACAGGCGGTCTTTAAATACACAAATCTGTTCATGTCTAGCATGAACGAAACTAATCAAGGGTATCAATTGATACTCTTTGGTAAAACTCTTTAAGTATCAAAGCGATACTTAAAACAAAACATAAAACAAAACCAAGTATCAAACGATACTTAAAACAAACCAAGTATCAAAACGATACTTAAAGCAAAACATAAAACAAAACCAAGTATCAAACGATACTTAAAACAAACCAAGTATCAAAACGATACTTAAAGCAAAACATAAAACAAAACCAATAACCAAGTACCCGTACCGGTTACATTCCCCAAAACAAAACAACTGTTTAAACAAACAAAACCTAATAATCATCAAAGGTGGATTCCGAGAAACTCATGGCTTCAGTTTCTGCCAAAAACTCTTCATCATAGGTATCACATCAAGGACAAGAGGAAACTCTAAGGAAACACTTAGACTCGAAGAAATCTAAATCACAGTAGTCACGAATACCAGATTCGTGCTGTACGTCAATCCAAGCATGATCACAATCAGGACAGTAGTCAATCCAGAGGATTTCGAAGTAGTCTTCAAGTTGGATAGCATCGCGGTTCAACAACAGTCCAACAACATGTTGTCGCTGCCTCACATTGAGCTCCACATAGTTTGACATCGTTATGGTATTCGGATGGTGATTGGTGACTAGATAAAGTTGTCAAGAGCCTGCTCCATAGCTTGATTCTCCTCATCGCTACTTTCGAACTCTGACTCAAAGTGTGGTGCCCAAAATCCATCTCTAGTTTCGAGTTCTGCGTGCCATCGCTCAGTTTCTGGCATTGTAGGTGTCCAGCACATGGTGATATAATTGATTGTTGGGGGGAGGGATTCATTTGGCATGTTGTCTTTCCACCATCCGTTCACCATATCCATAGCGTGCTCAAGTCCTTCCAGTGGTTCCCAACTGTTTTCGCTCGTCGGATATCCTTTCCATTTGACTAGGAATTGATCATTTCCATGCCAAAGACGATGGTCTCTGATTTCTTCAACTTCCCATTCATCCTTCTTCTCGATAATGATAGGTGCAGGCCGAGAGTGGGTCCTTCCAGGAAACTTGGAGTCGTCATTGGGATGGAATCGTTTGACAGCCGAGGCGTGGAAGACTGCAGTATTGCGGCGGTAGATGCGTCCATCCATCTGGACAGTGTAATTCTCTGTATGCTCGTCAAAGGATATGACTTTGAAGGGTCCTCGCCATCGGGGTTGTAGTTTCTTGCTGCGTCCGACATTGGTAATAAACATGTTACCGTGTACCATGAGCATGTCTCCTGGTGAGATGGGAACATGTTTGCGCCGTCGTTTCTGGGCAGTAGTGGTGCTTCGGAATCGGGCAGCCTTAACAGCTTGGAAGGCATCGTTCCGAATTGCTTGGTGGCGGTTTAGATGGTCATCGGAGGCAGGGACTGAGGAGTTTTTGAATAGAGTTGTAGGTAGGAGAGGGTATTGGCGGCCAAAGACTGCCTTATATGGTGACATTCCCAGGGTATCTGAAAATCCGGCATTGATATATGCGGCTAGTTCAAATAGGGCTGGTTCCCAGTTGGTTTGTCGTTCATTGACCATGTTCCTAATCCCGGTCTTGACTTCGCGGATTTTTCGTTCTACTTGCCCATTAGTCTCATGGTGTCCTGAGGCAGCCATAATGTGGTTTATTCCGAGAGAGGTTAAGGTTTGCTTCCAGAATATGGCGGTAAAGCGGGGATCAGCATCACTGACAATAGATAAGGGGAACCCGTGGGGGGTAAATAAGTGTCGTTGTAGGTTATTCCAGGTGTCTTTGGAGGAGTCGGTAACCTTCATTGGTATTAACCAGGTGTATCCAGAGAATCGATCCACAGCTACCAATATGGTGTCATATTCGGCGGACTTGTTGAATGGTCCTGCGAAATCGATGGCATAGGATTCAAATATTTCACATGGTAGTTGGAGGGTCTAAGCTTTCCCTTCAGGAAGTTGTGTTCGCTCCTTATTTGCCTAGCAGAGTTCGCATTGCCTGACAAAATCGCGGAAGTCCTTTCGCATTTCAGGCCAGTAGACATATTCTGAGGCATATTGGAGGTTGCGATCTGCACTATGGTGTCCTTTATTGTGAATCTCGGATATGACATATTCTCTAATCGTCATTCCGTTGAACATATGGCCTTTTGGTACGTATAGGCAATGTTCTCCATAACGGGTGCTGGTAAAGACCATTCCATTGGATATGTTGTAGGGGGCGAGGTCTCCATGCCTGGAGGAATCCATGGCTTTGAAGTAAATCGGGTCATGGCGGTATCCTGCTATCATTTGGCTTCGGAAAGAGGAGGTTAATTCTTCTGTGGTTGATCTAACATCACGTTCATCCTCGATTAGGGATCCTCTTGTTGGTTCGATAGGGGCTTCCTGTTCCTCAAAGGTTTCGTAGAGTTGACGCCGATGCTCGGGAATAGTAGGGGGTATGACCGAGACAATGGTTTCATTGTTGTATACTCGTAAGGGTCCACCATATAGTGGTCGTGAATCGATCATGGGAGGAGAGGATGGCGGGGCTGACTGTGGGGGTTGTAAATACGACATTGCATCCACGTAGGCTGCGGCTTGTTCGAGTTCTTCAAGGCCTTGGTATCGCGTTGGTGCAGGATTAAGGACATGAGGGTGTTGGGTTGGCTCATTTCCATCGATCCTTTCTTCTTCTCCTTCTTCGGTATCGAAGCTGGTGTCTTTGGAATCATCAGCTGGCATATAGTACGGTCGCTGGTATCTGTTGCCGAACTTGATCTCAGTTTGGTGAAAAGGGCAGGTGTCGTGATAACAGTGGGACCAGTGGGTTCTGCTTTGTTCAAGTTCGTGAGGAGGTGTGCTGCGGAGCGTGCAATTGTCTTTCCATTCTTTATCAATATCCTTTCCTCGTTCTGTTCCGGCAGCACTGTACATGGTGTAAGAGAAAGGATTGGAGGGAGCGGCAGAGCTGGCGGTAGCCATTGACGGTTCTTGTTCATAAGAGGTGTCGTCAGGGCTGTCCTCACTTTGTCTTGTGTGGTCGTGAACAAGAGGAGGGTTCGCAAGGTCTTGATTCTTGTATAGGCGGGAGAGAGCATCGGCTAAATAGTTCGTTCTTCCAGGGGTATAGATGATTTTTGCATCGTATTTGCTGATCTCGCCTATCCATCTTGTTTTTCTTCTTCCCGGTATCTTTTCTGTTTTAAGATTAGTGAGCGGTTGGTGGTCGGTAACAATAGTGAAGGTATTGCCCATCAGGATGTGATTGAAAGCGGCGAGAGCATCAATCACAGCAAGGGCTTCCTTGTCTGTTGTTCCATAGTTCATCTGTGAGTTGGTGAACTTTCTGCTGTGTAATGCTGCCGGCCTTGCCGTTTCATGGGAGGCCCCTTGCCCAACCCATGCTCCAACTCCAACATCCGATGCATCAGTAATCAACCATATCGGTTCTGGTTTACTATAGTCGATAGGTTGAATAACGTTGGCGTTTTTAATCAAATCCTTGACGTTGGTAAAGGCTTGGTCATGAGTGTGGGTCCAGGCAAATTCTGCGTTGCCGGTGAGGTCTGTGAGCGGCGCTGTCACAGTGGCGTGGTGTGGAAGGAACTGGGAAATGTAGTTGACTAGTCCTAGGAATCGCATGAGTTCTTTTTGATTCTGGGGTGTTGACCATTCCGTTAAACAGGCTATTTTCCCTGGGGCTGCGTGTATTCCTTCATCATCTATAACATGTCCTAGGATATCGAGTTTATCGGCAAATAGGATTGATTTGTTTCTGCTAGCATAAAATTTAGCTTCCCTAAGTTTGGTACAAACCAAACCTATATGGTAGGTGTGTTCTGTTATGGT
Organism: Tuber melanosporum; assembly: GCF_000151645.1. Classification (NCBI taxonomy): domain Eukaryota; kingdom Fungi; phylum Ascomycota; class Pezizomycetes; order Pezizales; family Tuberaceae; genus Tuber; species Tuber melanosporum. The sequence goes on along the minus strand of NW_003299131.1, from coordinate 127,838 downwards.
GTTCGAGAAAATGAGAATATCATCAATGTAGACCCAAACAAAATGGTGGAGGTATTCGCTTAGGAGGTTTTCCATAATTCGCATAAAGGTGGTGGGCGCATTCATATCACCTTGTAACATAACTCGGCTAATGAAACTTCCGAAGGGTGTTTTGAAACTGTTGTATCGTTCGCTTTTCGGGTCTAACCTTGTTTGGAAGTAGGCATCGCTTAGATCAATCTTACTTCGGAATCTAGCCCGTCCAACTGCATTTAAGATCTGGGTTTGGTTTGGGATAGCGGAGCTATCCATAACCGTATTTTCATTCCGTAGTTTGAGATCAACCAAGGGGCGGATTCTTTTGCCATCTGCTTTGGGTTGAACAAACATAGGAGTGGCACCAGGGGCTTCTGCCCGGTAGATAACTCCTCTTCTTTGTCGTTGGTTGATCCAATCACAAAGTGGGCTTTTGTATGCGTCAGGAATAGAGTAGGTGGGTTGGTTCTTGAGATTGGAAGGGTCTCGGAGGCGGATGTGGTGATTTACTTCTCTCATAGGTGGTAGTTCTTTGGGTATTTGGTCAGGGAAAACATCAGAATACTCGTCCAATAGTCGTAGGGCAGTTGTTTCACAGACTGCAGCTCGGTATTCTCCGCTTGTTGGCTTGCATGAGACTCTGACCTTCTGATTTGGGAAATCGATAGTTGATTCCCCACACCTGATTATAGCTTTGTGACGATTCAGGAAGGGCATGCCTATTAGGGCATCGTATTTGGCTAAATTTCCAACCAGCATTTCCTGGGGGGGTAGGACTGCAGAACCAAGTCGAATGGTCGCACTACAGGTTTTATGGCTTGTTGATCGTGATCCTTTTACTGCCATATTGACTGGTATGGGTTGGTTAAGGTCTCGGGTAGGGAGTCCATGGACAGAGACAAAGGCATTACTGATCATATCTCTTCCGATTGCACCAGTGTCGAATAGGACTCGAGCCTTTTTGCCATTGATCAGGATATTGCCTTCTAGAGCAGTGTGTGTTTTGAATGTAGCTGGAGGTCGAACACTGTTGCATTCCACATCGATGTACCCAATGTGGATCTCTTCATATTCACTGGATGGAGTGTAATCGCTTTTCAATATCGTTAGCCGACGCTTCTTTTTTTATAGCCTTTCCTTTTCCTTTCTTCGCAGGACAGTTCTTTGCCATGTGTCCTGTTTTTCCACATTCAAAGCATTCTCCCTTTTGCCGTCTCGATTCTTTGGAGGATTTTTTCTTCTTGAAAACTCAAGGGGTATCGTCTTCAGAGTTGCTGGAGGCTTTGTGTCGTGGCTGGCTGTTCCTATTAGAGGATGTCTGTGTTTTGTAGGCCTTGGTCTCATGGAGAATGGCGTCTTTTCGTTCTGCTCTAGCAATTATGACTGCAATATCATCGCCATCTTCCTCGAGTGGTTCTACCTCTCGCCGGAGGGTAGGGTGCATAGTGTCGTAGAATCGTCGCTTCAGGATGTATTTGGAGATACTTCCTCTCTCCATTTGATCCTTATACATTATTAGGTCCGTGGCCACATCGGTGATTCGCTTGACATGTGTTCCGTTAACTTGCTGGAGCTGGTTGAATTTGTTGTATAGGAGGTTGTTGGTTATAGAGGATTGGAATCGTCCTTTCAAGTAATCGAGGACTGTAGATCCTCTTAATCTTACATTCCCGCCGAAGTCCTTATAGCATTGGTGGTATGCGTCGGTTGCCTTTCCTTCACAGAATGATCCAATGATAAGTCCGGTTGTAGGGTCTTCCACATCTTTTCCATGTAAGAGTAGGAAGTGTGAGAGTTCTGTGGCCCATCGTTCAAAAGCTTCAGGCTTGAGGTCTTTCCGTTCGCCTGTGAATTTCGCTGGGAGGTGAAGTTTAAACTTAGGGGGTTCAAATGCTGCGGGTACCTCCTCTTCTTCAGGTCTTGCCCGAGATTTCCCTCCTCCAGAAGGCCCTCCTCCAGTGCTAGCCATGTCTGAATCGCTACTAGAGTCGGGGTCGTTTGGGAGTTCAAAGGAAGGCTTCTTTGCTGGAGTAGAAGGGAAGTCTCCTGGAGGTTGTGTATCTTCCGTGTTTGCCGGATCGCCGGGCTCTTTAGCAGAGCGCCGGGGTTGTTTCTTCCTAGTAAGGTCTTGCCGTGGGATTTGCTTCCCACTCCTGGTCGTCAAAGACTCTATCTTGGGTTTGAGATGAAGCCGAATATACTGAAATTCTGCCGCTTCTCTCCGCTAGCGTTCTGAGGTGGATATCGATAGGTTGATCAGGCCTAAATCCGGGGACAGGTTTTTTACCACTTGCTGAGGTTAAAAAAATGTAACGTGTTCGCAAGGTGCTAATCACGTTATCGGTAATGGATACGATAGTTGGCAGGTGGCCTGCTCTTCCAGAGAGGAGGCGAGAGCTGAGAACTAAAGGAGGCTTCGAGGGCGTACTGAGGAACAAAGAAGTAACCGTTCAACCAAGTATATTGAAATACTGTCTGTCGAAGTCTGCCTTTTCTATCGTAGAAACAGGCGGTCTTTAAATACACAAATCTGTTCATGTCTAGCATGAACGAAACTAATCAAGGGTATCAATTGATACTCTTTGGTAAAACTCTTTAAGTATCAAAGCGATACTTAAAACAAAATATAAAACAAAACCAAGTATCAAACGATACTTAAAACAAACCAAGTATCAAAACGATACTTAAAGCAAAACATAAAACAAAACCAAGTATCAAACGATACTTAAAACAAACCAAGTATCAAAACGATACTTAAAACAAACCAAGTATCAAAACGATACTTAAAGCAAAACATAAAACAAAACCAATAACCAAGTACCCGTACCGGTTACACTTGCCCTCTCTTCTCAGAAACTCCAGACTCAGGAGTCCATTCATGCAGGCTTGACTCTGGGCGGGAGTACGTACTCTTGGCCCTTGGTCTGGGTACAGTTAGCTGAGCACGTGGTGGTATTGCTGGCTGAGTACCGGAGAGCGTGGCCTGTCGTTTTGCGGTAGCATTCTTTACTGCGTGACGGTGAATATCGCTTGCTGTGGAAATAGCAACACCGGTATGCGTTTTTATTTCATTAAATTTATAGCCGAGCTCGCGCATGGTAATAATCGCTGCACATCTGTACGGTGTTATTTCCTTTCCTGTAAGAACTCGAATGTTAGCATATTAATTAAAAATAGTAGATATTACTCACTTACCCCTTGAATGCCCTGCAGAGATCATGGTTGCGGTAGGTAGGTGGAGAGGAATATTACACGCGATGAAGATTAGTATATGGCAACCGCCTAAGTGACACATGTCTGCCAAGGAACCACTTACACCATGGGCTGATACCTTATACTACCAGAATTCCGGATACTTTAAAAATCGGCTAGTACTATGGAAGGGCTTCCTTACCCGATGTCTGAAATCGACCCCCACAACCAAAAGCCGAGAGCGAACCTACCGGTGCCCCAACAACAACCAACTATTTTGAGCAAATCTCTATATAACTACTCAGAATTGTCTTTCTTGATCGCATATAGACTCTACTTTCATTGAGTGAGAATGGTATAAGGTGGTGGACACATACAAATATATGCCAAGGCGCTAAGTTTGCATGTATTACTAAGCAAAGAAAGGTGACTATAAGTTACACCTGAAATCTACTCGTAAGTGCAACCGCATTTTTTTTTTTTGTAGTACTCGTACTTGTGTGATACTCGCACCCGGAGGTGGCATCGCCGCAGGAGTAGATCACCACCGGGAAATTTTCATGCATCAAGTAATTTTCAAACACCAGGCACCGACAAATTTCTTACAAACACTGGTTTTCAAAATTCTACTCTACCAACTCACTCATTTTCAATTCCTTCATCCGATCTAAAAAATCGCGACCAACCCAAAAATGGAGACGATCCGGCCCGCACATCCTACGACCATGGGAAATGTTCAACCCTCATCCGAGGTCACTGCAAAGTGGGAACTTGGTGTGTCTCTCATATTGTATAACTGGGACGTCCTCACGGAAGCTGTGAATAATCTGTGGGGCGGGGAGGATAGTTCAGGCAAGCGGGATTGGCTTGCTGGGGCTATCGTCGAAATGTTTGTGGGGCGGCCGGAGACCGACGAATACGACATCGAGGAGACTCTATTGCAGGTCATGGGGGATGAATTTTCCGTGTGTCTGGAAGACGACTCATCATGGGTTGTAAGTTTATCATCCCACTCGCCCATCCTGCACAATAAAGCTAATAGGAATGGGCGATTAGGTAGCACGCCAGATAATCGTACTGCGAAGGGAGATCATGGACGGCAATTTCTCTACCGTCGATAAGCTCCACGCAAGATTCCTTGCGAGGCCCGGGAACCCGCCAGCTTCAATGTTCAAAGAGGTGGTTGACGAAAGTGGCTCATCGTCTAGCGAGGAGGGCGAGGGTGACGAAGAAATGGGAGATGCTCCCTCTGCAGCGCCATCTGAACCCAGGCAACCCCGGCAACCACTAGAGCCAACCATCGATGAGGAAGGATTCGAATTGGTGCGGAAGCGGGGAAGTAGGAGGCGATAGTTGAGGCGTTGGGTTTGAAATTTCAACGTTGTTCTCTTGGGATGGAGTTTTGTGGTTCTTTTCATAGAAAGGCTATTTCAATTTATGTTACAATAATTCTCTGGGGGTTAAACTGAATTCCGATGCCGAAATTCCACCACTTGGGTAATGGCACTTGTGCTCAGGCCTGAAGACACGAGCATGATACGAGATGTGCAATTCCCATAGAGCGGTAGGGCTTGGCCATGGCCACCATGATTCCTCAAGTTTCCTTGAACACAGCTCACAGGGTGGTACAGTACCGTACTCGAGTACAGTACTCGTACTGATCCATGAATCCTCGAGTGGTTTGCCGTTCCACAAACCCTGCTTACCAGCCTATGATACCGATCTATGGTGCATCGTTCCTAAGACTGGGTCCCACAACCCACAATTCGGCGGTGGAACAGGACCCCCAAAACAATGGATAGACTATCAGTGTACTCGAGTAAAGAAAGCTACAGACTACTCAAAATAACAAGATCGATCCCCGGTAGCGTTTTTCCCCGAAACAAGGTATCATAGTTATGAAAATAAAAAAGTAATTTAATTTATATCATAGCAGACTTTACTCGAGCACTCGAGTAATAGTCTAAATACTATGGAGGTGATGCTGTTCCACAACCATCCTATGAGTATCCCGAGATACAAGTAAACTAATACCGGTATTAGTTTGACTACCGTATATTCAGTCGAGGCTTGGCACAGACAACCTTGGGCTCTCCCCGGAGGGTGTTTTTCATCGCCGGTCCTCTTTTTGCATCGGTTGCACAATGCCCCGCTTGACCCCCCACTACCATGATACTGTATGATAGTAGCCTACTGAATCCCACACTCCACCTCGTCGACGAGCGAACTATCATAGGTGTGACACGCCTAACTCGTTACCAACGGCAAGTTTCCTCGGAGGCTTAGCAACGCTCCCAACACGGAATGGATTTCTTTCTTGCAAAAGTATCGCAACAAGCGGGTATGTCTCTGGTTCCTACTGTTTCTCGAGAATCTTGCTGACTTGATCCAGTTTCATTCGCGATACGGTAGGCTCCGAAAATTGTATCGCTTATCGGGCCTATTCCTCACTGATGGACCTAGGTCGGGCATCATTGTCACGAGTCAGTTTGCTATAAAAGAATGCAGTCGTTATATATCTGTAAGTTCACAGGCTATGGCCAGGAATTGGACAGTCCACTTGCCCCGTTTTCTGGGCTAACGAGCTCTATCCATCGCAGTCAATCAAGGGGAAGGATAGACAAGAGCTTCAAGACCTACAGGATAGACTGGAACAGAAAATCAGAGTCGGTCCCGATCTCAAGCGAGCTGGCTTTCCGCTGCTAACTGTTAGCAGATAATATCTCCAGCAATAGACTTGGTGGAGATTATGTATGCCCCCCTGGTTATGGAACTTCCCGCCTACCGGTTTGACTAAACTGAGCCATACAGTTCTGCTAGAGGAAATACCTCACTTGAGAGTGCTCTGACATTGACGAAGAACATAAGACATGACATTCAATCACTAGGGGTCAGAGTTGCCGGCTTGTCCGCTCAGGGAGGTGGCCGTAAAAGACGCAGGAGCCAGGATGAAATCAACGCTGTGGTTCAAGATATCAAGCAACTTCTAAGGAAGATCGAAGACGTATTTGCCATCACACCTCCTCCCAGCTAAGCACTTGAGCTGACAGCTAGCTGTAGGCGGTTCCTTTCATAAATTTGGCAATTACTACATCCGGAGTGAATATCTCATCGAACATCCCACACAATGTCTCGCCTTCCCGTCTTATGCAAGCTTCAACCTTGCTTACTGCTGGTGATACCGCCTATTCAATGAACCCCTTCAACCCGGCGCAAATTGGCACTACTTTCACATTGAGTCTCTACATGCTGTTTGCCGGTCACTCACATCGACAAGAACATGTCTCCGCAAAGGATTTGACGTGGCAGGAGGTTGTTTACAAATGCAAAGTCAAGCTTCAGAGGGTGCCCTTAGTCTACGATGACGATCAAGATGAAGATGGGGCGAGTCGTAACACTAATCGGCTCCGTGCTCAGAGCAAAATTGATGAATATTGCTATGAACTTTGTCTGATCGAAGATCTGGATGACGGGAGAATGCATGAGGTTGAAGAAGGAAAACAACCTCCCGGAAGCTTTGACGATGTGGAAAAGGCCGGATTAAGAACCAGGATACCAATCCACCAGATATCCAAGATCTTTTACACTAACTCTGGACAACTTCTTGGGATAGAAGATTCGAGCTCCCCGATACTTCTGGTTAAGCGAGATTTAAATGCTGCGCCACCCCGAAAACTAGTTGATCGAGTTGAACAATATGATTATGGTGATAGTGGCAGCGAGGGAGAGTACCCCTTGGACATGCACGAGGGGGATAGTAGGGAACTTGAACCCCGACAAGAACTTCCGGAGGAATACGAACTTCCCCCCCATCTTGACCCAGAGTGGTTGGCTTTTGAAGTTTTCACAGAACCCGAGCCAGACTTCGATGATGCAGCGTCTGAATATAGCGACGCCGAAGAGTCACTCTCTGTGTCGGGGTCATCTCCCCCAGGATCACTTACCGATCCAAATACCTCCATAGCGCAAGCTCTATCAAATGTTGAGTTAAGCATCAGCGAACATCCCCCGTCACCCACACCGTATGTTTCTCCGAACGTCAAATCCACACTTTCAATCTTGGAATGCCTTCTCAGACTTACCATCTTGCAAAACTACCAACAAACCTCGCACCTTGCTGTCCACGACGAGCTCCTGAACCTTTTCCTATCGGACTCGGCATGGGACGGCACTCGTGAGAGCAGACGGCAGGAGCGAGAGAATGCCCGCCGAAGGATTGGGTTCGACCCCTTCGGGTCGCCCACGAAGCCGGCCAAGGAGGCGGAGGTTGGTACTATCCAACTCACGGGGGGCAGTAGAGCCAGTAGTCACCGAGGAAGCAGGTGGGGCACCCCGCAATCTTTTGGCAGGGGATACCGCCTTGATTCAAGTCTACCTATGACACCTAGCTCAGATTCGGGGAAGCCAATGCGCAAGCTTGAGGATCGTGAGCAGCCGGTATTGGCAAACAATCGAGAGCTCTGGACACCGGAGCAGCAGTTGAGCTCTATGTTCAATAGCCCTTACGGAACGAGTCCATTGTCCAAGAAGAATTCCCCGGACGGTAAAAAGGTTAATACGGAAGAGAGTTAATGAATCTAGAAACAAACTTTTCATAATGTTACCCCGTCTTTTTGTTTTCCTTTTTTCTCCTTTTTTCTTTCTTTTCTTTCCTGTCGGCTATAGTGACGATGAGGAGGCGTTTGGTTGTATCATAGCACATTGGCAGTTGGCTAGGTAATTGTACGAAGAGGATATCATAGCGCTGAGATTACTAGTGGTAGAATTGGGGTGTAATGGTAGATGGCTACTCTTTTTTCCCTTCCTCATTTATAATGCTAATGTGATAAGTTGGGGCATTTCATTAAACCCTCTCGTGAGCTGTGGATCCTCAATTCCCCGATACGAGTGCGCGGTGGTAACTTAGTATCATAGCAGTATCAAGTTTTAGTAATGATACAAAGGCAAGCCAATTTTCAAGTCCCGTTCTCACCCAGTCCGCCCGGAAGAAAAAACAATCATAGATATCGCCGTGTCATGGCATGTCAACCCCTTCCGCTGTGCCCGCCCGCAAAATCAGGACTAAAAGCTAGGATACCGTATGCAAAGATATCAGAATATGTCCACCGGGATCGCGAACTTAGGTTGGGTACCGGTAAATTTATATGCACTAAGAAATGCTTGCCAGGCTGCTACTCTACACATTACCGGTATGGCTTGGTAACGGACCGTATTGCTTCCTTCCTGGCGGGGGCTATTGTAATCGCGAATGAATAAATAAGTGGATGTTATACTACATTGTATTCAATAACTTTTCTCTACCCCCCCACCTCCGAAAAAAGTGAAAAAAGTGATACAATATGATACAGTAAAGTAAAACACACCTCACTTGAGGAAAAGAAAAACTTTAAAACACTTTTCACAGCAATCAGACACCAATTAATACCTACCCCCCAACCTCATCGACAACCCTCCTCTCCTCCAGTCCCAGAAACCCCGCACTCATTCCCTCGCTGTTCACCAGTGCCTGGGCAAGGTTCACGTTCCCGGCGGTCAAGTACTTTGTCGAGAACCCGGCGTTCACCTTCTCCCTCAACAACGCGGCTAATTCCGCCCTCCAGGACGCGACTTCCGCCTTAGTAGCCGTGACTGCGGTCTCCCTGCGTTTCTGCCCGCCCTTGCCCCTCTTCCCCACCGCTGCCCCACCACCACCACCGCTGCCGGCGAAGCAATCGCTATCATACTCAACGCCTAGATCCTCCGCGGCAGCCTTCAACCACTCATTTTCATGCCCCTTCTTCGCCTTTTCAATCTGGCAGTCGGCTATTTTCTTCGCAAGCTCGACGCGGCGCTTTAGCCTCGTGACTAGCTTCCTATCGGCGTCGAAAGAACGCATGGCGTAGCGTGCCGTCGATAGGGATTCCGGGTCGTGCACTTTCGCGACCAATCTACGCACGCCGATGACCTCGTCCGGTGAACATAGTAGGATACTAACACCGCGGGCATCTGTGCCGCGCGCTGTACGGCCCGAGCGGTGGACGTACGTGTCTGCGGTGCGGGGGAGGTGGTAGTGGATTATAAAGTCGACATTTTGTATGTCGAGGCCGCGGGCGGCGACGTCTGTTGCTACCAGGATGGAGTGGGGGGATGTTGGGGAGGAAAAGCGTTCTAGGGAGCGGAGGCGTGCTTTTTGGATCATTTTGGAGTGGAGGGGGTGGGCGGGGAGGTTCAGGTTTGTTAGGAGCGGGGAGAGGCGCTTGACGGAGGTAATTGAGTTGGTGAAGATTAGAGTTTTGGAGGGGTAGCGGAGGAGGAGGTAGTATAGGTAGAGGTCCTAGAGGGGAGACTATTAGTATTTAGAAGATATAATGTGGGGGATGATTAGTGCCTTTTCCATAGCGCCGCATTCGATGATTCCTTCCTTTAGCCTTTCCGCAAGCTGTCCGACGGGATTGGCGTCGATGAATTTGGGAGCCCTATCTTTGAACTTGAGCTTTTTGAGCAGATACTCCTTACTCTCCTTCTCATCCATCAAGTCACCACCCAACCTCTTCTTCCCACTCTTCCCAGCAAGTTTCTGCTGCAAGCCTTGATGAAACGTCGCCGAAAAGACCAACGTCTGCCGCTCAGTCACCTGCTCCTGATGCTTCTTCTTCACAGAATTCCTCTTAGAATACTCGTCCTCATCAACGTCACCCCCACCCTCACTATCACTCTCAGCATCCCCCCGCCCAAGGAGGTTCATGACTTCCTCAACCTCCTTAAAGTGTCCTTCCTGCAAAAGCCTATCTGCTTCGTCCACGACCAAAAACTTCAATCCCCTCTTCAACTTAGTTACCCAACCCTGCCCCTCAGAAACGACCTCCCATAACCTCCCCGGCGTAGCAACAATCACATCGGCGCCACCCCTCTCAGTCAATTGCCGAAGCTGCTTCTGCAGCGAGAGCCCTCCAGTGACTGACACTATCGACATATCCGGTGCGTATGCCGTCAGTGCCCTCAGGTGCGCATGTAACTGATGCGCGAGCTCCCTGGTCGGGGAGAGTATCAGTGCCATGGGTAATTTCTCCTCTTCCTCCTCCCCCTTATCCTTGGAGCTTTTTCGCGGGAAAGAGAGGTAGTGCTCCAGAATCGGTATGCCAAATGCAAGGGTCTTGCCGGAACCTGTGCTGGCTTTGCCAATTAGGTCATGGCCTGCAATGATCTCGGGGATCGCGGAGGACTGGATGGGTGTAGGGGTGTTAAAGTTTAGTTTTGAGAGGGCGCGGAGGGTGGGGAGGGAGAGGTTTAAGGAGTCCCAGGCTGGGAGAAAGACTGTTTGGCAGATGATTAACTTTTTACTCTGATGGGTAGTGGGGGTGCCTGGGGAGGGCATTTACTATCTTCGTCTTCATCATCCAATAGTAAAGCAAAAGAACCTCCGAGCTCGCTGTCCTGGGATCTAGACTTTCTAGCTTTCTTCTTTTGTACCTTTCCGGAAATCACCACTTTCTCAGAATCCCCACCACTATTAATCCCCTCCCACTCATCCTCATCATCCACTTCCACTTTCTCCTTCTTCCCCCTGTCTTTCTTACCACTCTTATCAACCTTCGCCAAATTATTGACCTAAAGCTCCCATCAGCACCCCTCCCCATACCACAACCCCCATCCAAACCACAAACCTTATATTCAACCCTCCCACCCCCATCAATCTCAACATCCACTCCATCAACCTCGTCGAGTCCGTAAAAACCCTCGACATCATCTAACCTATCCGGCATAGGAACTTCTTTCCAGCCCAACTCGTCGAGGGTGACTTTGTAGCCATTGTCTGTTTTTGCACGCTTAATTATTACTGGCTTCGGGCCTGCGGGTTGGCGGGTGCGTTTTTTGGATTTTATGGCGGGGGGCGGCATTGGTGGTAGTCGTGGCTGCTTTAGTTTCTGTGATTTTCCACGATAATTTTCTCCCTAAAGATACGGTACTGCAGGCAAGGGTACTTGCGGGTGGTGCTGTGTGGGGTTGGTTTCGGGTGGTGGTTACCCTGCTTTGGATGGGGTGTGCTGCTTCATCATGGAGTATCACTCTTACAATGTCACAATGGCAGGTTGTATTGGATGCGGGTTTGGGTGATAAATGCTGGGACTAAAGGTTAGTAGATTTTGGCATGCCAAAAGAATAGAGATGAGTGAGAATAGCACAAATTTTATAAATTCTGATCTGTAAAGAGCACTAGCGACCCATCAGGCACAAAGGAAATTGAGAAGAAAATAAAAGAAAGGAAAAAAAGGTCTAGCCCAATTACTTTTGTGGAGGTATATAGAAGAAAAATAGTTTACAATACAAAGGGATTAACCGGAAGCACTCCCTACTAGCAACATGTCCAACATCCCCACAACCAGGCTTGATTGTTTTGAGTTCTCCACTTCCTGTTTGACGCGGAGATGAAGCCTTCTAATAAGTTTATCGAATTCTGGAGACTTCCCCAGGTCGTGAGAGTACATATCTACCAGTTATCAGCGTGGCAGAGGTAGGCAGCTGGGGAAGGCAGACGGGTCATACCAAGGATTAACAGAGAAACTTCTACAATTGTCGAAACGTACTGGATGTCAGGGAGATGCTTGATCAACCATTTTAGAATAGGACTGAGGGTATTTTCGTCGCGATTGGCTAGTGCTGCATTGATGGCATTGCGATAGCGGAGCTCCCCGAGAATTGTGAAGACGGTGATATGGGGTTGGCCCTAGAATGTTTATAAGTGCCAAACGGTCAAGATATAGATGGAGAAACAGACCGACATAAGAGCAGAGTCCAAGGCACCGCCGTAATTACCTTTACGGAGGTGGTGTTCCCAGGGCCTCTCTTTCCTCCTTCGGGTCTCTTGTTCCACAACTATATCCGCTCCTTCCCCCTTGTAATCCATTCCCTTGGTACGTCTCCTCTGCGCACTGCTCTTTGACTTGGGGCCGCCCGTGCCGGTAATGGGGTCAATCCCAGCAGCAATCATGTCCAAGACCCTCTCCTTTTCTTTGGCCTTCTCCTTCTCCTTGCCGCTTCTACGGGTACGCACACTGAACAGCCCATTGGACATGCCAACTGCCAAATGCTTTTCATCGGGGGAGATACCAATTGCGAGAATCGGCGCGGGATACTTGACACCATGGACAACCTTCCAAGTGGTAGGATCGTAAACCTTCACATGGCGGTCAAGTGCACCGGTCAAGACTCTCCTCCCGCCTTGCCGCGGCCCGGTGGACAGTGCCAACGAAGTAATACTCTTCTGATGGTTGTGGAGGACAGCAACACGCTTCGCTGCAATTATATCCCATACATGAACAGTTGGCCCACTGGAGGCCAGAATGGTTGTTCCGCCTGGTAAAACCAACAATGCGTCGACAGGAGCTGGAGCATTGAATTCCATGCTACAATGGTCACCGACGGACCTGGAATCCCACAATCTAACCGTCCTATCATAACCTCCAGACACAACCGAATAGGGAGAACCAGGAACAAAAGAGGCAGCCCGGACGTAGTCTTGGTTTCCGATAAATTTGTGAGTCGACTTCGATGAGGTCAAGTCCCAGAGACGAACTGTCTTGTCATCAGAGGCAGACAGTACTTGGGTCACAATTGTCGGGGAAAATTTTGTAACACTAACGGTGTTCCCCATGTGCTCATCCCATGTCTTGATGACAGCTCTCGAGCCAATGTCAAAAACTTGAATCAGTCCACTGTCATCAGCGGCAACCAAAACTCTTCCGTCAGAGCGAAAGCTTCCGGATTGCGCAGGTGCCTGGAATCTCGATATTGTCTTTGACACTACTCGGGTTTTCGATGAATACACCTTGACGAGGGTAGAGGCGGTGACAGCGAAATCATGGGGGGAAACCGGGGAGAAATTGATAGATTTGATTGCTCCGTATTCTTGAATTAGAAGGTGCGACTTGAATGTTCCCCAGTAGCGTTGCTCGGGAGTTGAGGCGGCGGGGAGAGCGGGCAGCCTGGCGAGTGGCATACGGGTGACTGGCGCAGCCATGATTATAGATGATTGACCAGCTGTAGCTGGCTGGGGTGGGCTACAGCTGTTAGGAGAGAAGACAGGGATTTCTAGACAGATGAATAGGGAGCGCCGAGTAGTGAGGGCGGGGGACGAACGAAGGTATCAATTATAATAATATTAATACGCTTGTGGTGAGGAACTTTAGGTGGCTTTGTGCCTTTCTTTTTTTTTTTTTTTGTGGCTCCGAACTGATCTTATCGGGAAGCATCAGCCTTTATCCGAAACGCCATGGTCACCAGCCACGCACTAACCACAAGCAGGTGTTGCAGCAGCCGCAACCCAACAAGAGAGTGCGAATGTCAAGAGTTCTTAGGGTATTAAACTCGAGAACAAGCATACCGGCAGCCAGAAAACTGCTGCACATGCGCCCATGGGCTAGACTCTGTGATGGCCCGTTACAGAAAGTGGCCTCCGCTATTCTACTCGAAATACCGGTACCGGCAGAGCACCAAACACTGGTACGATCTTGGCGTAAAGATCATGAGCGTCATAATCTAGCATCTTACATCAAAAATGTGCAGACTTGCAGCTCACCCAACCAAAGTATGATATTAGCATTATAGGCTTCGCAATCGCTCAAGTTTTTTCAGTAAAAAATTGGGTGGATTTTGTCACCCTCATGTGAGTGCTGATAGTAGCGAAATGTTTGTCCTATGATACCAACTGGGTTATCAGATTCTACAGATGCTAAGATTCCAATCTGGCATCATAAGTCAACTTTTGCCGTAGCTTCCCCCCCCCCGGCAGCCACGAGCTACAGGTTATCCAAAATCGCAGCGACCATTCGAGCAGCTGGGCGGTGTTTGAGTGGATTAATCTCATGGCTTGCACTGTGTCGGGATAGTGTTTATCTCTTTACTCATTAAAACTGATTAGCTCTTTAAAGAAGCTACTGCAGGCGCTAGTTATAACCTGGACTTGTATCACAGGGCTTTTAGGCCTTTGGTAGGTATGTCTTTCGATGCGGATATTGAAGCATTTTTACCACCATATCCGCGGCCCGCAGAGTCTTTCATAAAGGCTCTATCTACCTTCTCCGGCGATGCCGTAGGTATTTCATTACCCCAATCTGGCATGGCAGTCTTCTGTGCTGCATGAGGGACGTGGGTGGGCGGGTTCAGATAATGGCTGATGTATCATACCTCTTGTTAGAGCATATTCTGTAGTATACCCTGCGCTAGGTCACAGGTTGGTGGGTGGACAGTTTCTTTGACAAAGGAGGGCGCGCTTTACATAAACCTTGAGCCAAGCTGTGCCATGGCTGTCTCGTATGTGTTGTATGGGCACAATCTGAGTTAGGCACCGCGATCCCCGCGGGGGGCCATTTAGCTTTTTTTGCTCCTGCACGAGTACGAGAACTTGTATCATACTTCGGTGAGTTGATACTGGATCTATGAGAAGACATGGATTATCACTGGTTCTTACTGTACTAGTACCGTACTCGAGTATCATACTCGTACAAGTACAGTACCAGCATCTTGGTAGACCCTAGCTTGGCACGCTTACTTGCAAGTAGATCTTTGTATCATAATAATATTATTATCATACCGTATTATGAGCGACCAGCTACGGTAGTATTATGAGCGATCTGGAGGTGTTGGACGCGTTACAAGTACCATCGTTTTTAACTAAGTTACCGTGGAGTGTAAATTGCAAACTGAATAAATAAGGGCTTGTGTTAATTGAAAGACGCATACCGGTAGGTGAAGCGAGGATAAAGAGTGCCGGTATTGCACGCTTGTTATGGTGCCACAAGATAGGTCAGTAGTACGTGTATATAATAAAGTGGGATTGGGGTCCTGAGAAAGAGGAGGTGGTTGACCAGAGCATCGTTGTTACTGTTACCAATATTGCACGATACTGTACTCGCACAGTAGCATCCGACATATCGGCAACTACCATAATAATTACACCCCTTTTACTCTTTGCCCTTCTTTGAACCAACTAACTGAAACTTCTTTGTGTGTGTTCTGTGGTTCTGTGCCCCTAAGCTCTCTGTGTTCAACCAGCTTCCTTCGCTTATCGGTATTTCCATCGCGTGGGGGATGTCACCCTTCAACACTTTCACTGTCGCTTCTGCTGCTACCCCGACAATAGTTTCCACTGCTCTCTCTCACGTACAACGAAACACCCTCCCCCCCTTTTCACCTTTTAAATCATCCAAAAAAAACAAACAAGCGAAGAAAGAAAGATGGAAGGAAGAAGCTGATCCAAACTACCGTAGTTCCTCGATAATAAACATCTAGAAAACACACCAAAGGCCAATCTCTCGTACCACGGGGGTGTAGAGCTTGTCCGAAAGTTTTTGGTCTACGCATCTCAACACACCGTCGAGCAGCTACAAGCCTTCACCTCGCAGTACGTCCCGCACCCTATTTGGGTGCACACTGAGGATGAATCTATTCCTGCCGAGTTCTTGGAAAAGTCTGCCGCACACGTCGTTGAACACCTTGGCCCGGATGGCGTCGAGAAGGTCGGGGGCGAGCAATGGTGGAAATGGGCGCCGAAGGAGTTGACTGCTGAATGGGTAGAGATGAGGAAAGACTGGTGGGCCCGAACTAGGCACCCGGAAACCCTACCGAGAACTATGTTCTATGTTCATGGAGGTTGGTTCCAGCCTTGACCTGTGAAAGGGATAGAGCTGATCACGGATTCTTGGTTAGGCGGTTACTTTTTCGGGAGTGTCGATGAACATAGGTATCAACTACAGAGACACGCCCGGAAGCTCAAGGCTAGAGTATTTGCACGTATGGAATCTTTTATGGTATTTATTAGCCTATACTCACCTTACGGGTTCTATAGCACGGTACCGGCTTGCTCCGCAGTTCCCGTTTCCATGTGGTACGCCGCCTTCGACCACTAGCTTATAGTAGATATTAACAAGACTAATAGCAATCTATGATGTTCTCGCATGTTATATCTATTTGATATCAATACAGAGCCCCGAAACAATCATCCTAGCTGGTGATTCGGCCGGCGGAGGGATGGTACTATCTCTCTTGGTGATCCTTCGGGATCAGGGACTCCCAATGCCTGCCGGGGCTGTATTGATTAGTCCTTGGGTAGATCTTTGCCACAGCTTCCCTAGCATCGTCGCGGGTAAGTTAGAGCCGAAAGCACAAGAAACGGCGGGGCTTTAACTACTCGAGTGATTCTCGATGACCGAGTCCTAGACTCTCTGATGGCGGTGGCTAACAAACGACTAGGAAATGAACATGATTTCATGCCACCCCACGGATTCTTTCACAAGCCTTCACAGGCTTGGCCGCCCCCAACCGAAGAAGATGTCGATGCTTCAACGGATCCAGAGAAACCACCAATAATCACCGTTCACAAAAAAACCGTAACAATAGCCGGAAGCCTGGTAACCCTCAAGGACCAAATCCACATGTACACCACAAACGACCTAATGGACCACCCCCTCGTCTCCCCAGTCCTACAGAGCACCCTCGGCGGCCTCCCGCCACTACTAATAATATCTGGCGGCGGCGAGATCCTAAGAGACGAGCAAATCTACATAGCGCACAAAGCCGCAAATCCCGACAAGTACCCAACCTGGCCCGGTCATTTGGCCAAAGACCCATCGGGGCGCCAGCAAGCAGCGCTGGGGAAAAATTACCCCCCGACAAGAGTTTGGCTGCAAGTCTACGATGGCTGTTGCCACGTCACGCCCACACTTTCCTTCACCCGTCCTGCAAAACTGATGTTCCGCGTGATAGCGCACTTTGGTGCATGGGCGCTGTCGAACGCGACGAACACGAGCATAGAAGTCGATGAGGACGACGACATCTCCGTGATCTCCACGGACGAGAACAGCGCCGTCCCCCCGGGCCACCACAGGTTGCGCCAGACTGGCACAATCAAAGAGTCCAATTCCCAGAGCGTGCCCCCGTTTGAGGACAACATGATTAGACAACAGATCGACCACCAGGGCCGCATTTTCGAATTGCCCCCCGTACAGGAACTCCCCGGGATGCAGCTGGCGCCCGACCAGATCGGTGTTGTTAAGCCGGAGCCAGTGCGCAGGTGGCTGGAAGCGAAGGCTTGGTCGGATGCTAAATTCTCGAAGACCAGGAAGAAGGTTGAGAAGAAGCGCGCGAAGGAGGTGCTCGCTATGATGCAGGAGGGAAAGGGAGAAGGGGAGGGGGAGAGGGAGAGGGAGAGACCACCTCCCAGTGCGCTTTTCGGAAGGATGAACAGGGAGAAGGTCTGCAAGGGGGCGGCCGCTGCTGCCGGTGGCGGCATCGGCGGGTCGAGTCTTGGATTAAGGTTTTGGAGCTCGATGGGGTATAGCCATGATGAGAAGACGGTGAGTTTTTTTCCCCTTCATGGAGGAGCTTGAAACTGACTGTATTCGGGATGGGGCGGGATAGATGGCGAGAGAAGAAAAGGCAGAAGCGAAAGTGGAGGCGGCTGAGAGTGCACAACGCTCCTCCGGCACTATTTACAGCAAAGATGGGTAAATTGCACTGATAGTATCGTATCATTATTCTTGGGGTCAGCATATAAGATACAAGAGAGCACGGATATTTCCTTCCACCGCCTCCTTTCTTGCTTCACTTTTTGTTCTTTCACTCTTTCAACACCCTCTTCCTCTCATAGGAATGTGTTGGACCACCGATCTTATTTATTTATATAATCGCCGCTTTTGTTTAAATCCTTGAATATGACAATGATGAAGCTGCTCTTTACAAATTGGCCTTTTATTACAGCAGGCGTAATTAAAGAAACGGCCGCAGTAATACCAAATACCTTCAGTAACCGCGATCAAGTACCGTAAGAACTGACAATATAAGACGTTTCGAATATCGCACTGCATACATAGTCGCATGCTAGTGGCGCGCTCTCTTATATACTTTAACTGACCTCCACTTTTCGTGACACTGCTGGAAGGGGGAGGATACACTCCTATCCGGAGACTCCTATCATACGGTACCCTACTCAGGCGAATAACCACGCCTTACGCACCGCCACCGGACGCCGGAAACCCCCCCGCTATCATACCGCCAAGCCATGCACACCCCACGAACCATTGTTCCGACTCAGTGTGTGTTGCGGGCAGTCGATATCAAGATTGACCTATAAGTTAAGTCTGCCATGACACCGAGTATGATACTTACAGGTCGGTCGGCGGTAAGGTTGATGAGGCAAGCGCGAACAAGCGGTGTTCGCTGTTACGGTTTCGGATCCCTGTTGGAAATGGATATGCCGAGTGTGTGTGAGAGTGATGGGTAGGTCTAGAGGGGGTGATGTTTTCTTGTGGTCTCTTTGCCACTTTATTTCTTCCATGGGCGAAAGTGGTTGTATCGTTGTATCGTAGTAGATCTCCTGAGTATCGTATATCATAATACTTGTATTATATGGTTATCCGTTTGGCATTTGGCCTGGCAACGACCTGTCTTGGGGGATCATAATGTGTCACTCGCTAAAGATTTGGTTGCGGGGATTAGAAAGAGAGAAATGGCCCGATTAGGCCATGTGTGCCGTAGCATCCTCTTTAGCCTTGAGACAGCCCTCTTTGAATGGGCATTTTGTCAAGGTCTGGCTAGGTGACGAGCAAGAAGTAGGTTACTTGCTAGAGTCAGAGAGCATAAGGTAACGGAGAGTGTGAAATGACCCGTGTCGGTAAGGTGATGGAATTGAAGTGAGAAATTTGGGTGCTTCATATCTCTCTGGAGTGAGGAAGTCCTCCCTCTTTCGGATGTCCCTACTTTTGGAACTTTTTGCGAGAACGCTATCGTTGCTGGCAATGTCCACGAGTTGTAATGTATTGAATTATGCCCTGGGCAGCATGTTAATGCTGGGTAGAAATGGTGCAGGGGGCCGAGAATGGACTATCGACGATGTTCGTAGTGTTTGCTGGGTGGAAGAGCTCGCGTCATTCTCATTCCATCTACATCCACCGCGCTCCTGGTATCATTTCAAACGGCCCATTTCCAAAATTACACAATGATATCTAAATTCTAGCAAACTCAATAATGCGCTTAGGCGAAAGCGCCACATTAACTCTTCACAGAAAAAACCACAACCCTTCCATCAACACCACTAGAGCTGAACTTAGTAACATTTCCCGCCCTGCCCTCATAAGGCCTCAAGATAGTGATCGAGTTCTGATGAATTGTCTTCAAGTTGGTGTCATCCGCCGAACTCTTTCCTTTCAAATCCATCTGCCTAAACATGTTCAATGCACTAGATTCCTGACTTGCACCGGAACCTGCAGACTTGCGCGGGTCGTCAACAGAGTATGCCAGCCTCCATCCCCCCATGTTACCCTCGAAAACAACCGGGTGACAGTCGTGACCGGCGGCAACGAGTTGGTCCTCACGGGTCCAGCAAAGCGTAACAAACGGCAACATTTGGGTCGTCACACTAAGAACCGCATGTGGTGGTTGTTCCGGTGCGGACGGGTACACAACGGTAACACTACTGTCATGGGCAGCGAATGCAAGTGCATTTCCAGAAGGCGAGAAAGCAACTGAATGGACCCAGCCACCAGAGCTATTGATATATTCCCCGCAAACAGTGTTGAAGGGAATACGCTCTCCCCAGACGGTTGGCTCAGGGCGTTGGTCTACACCTTTGATGAACGAGGAGAACACGCGGGCATGAGCGTCTGCGGAACCGGCAGCGAGTAAGACGGAATTGGGATGCCAGGCGAGTGAGAAGACGGTGGAACGGAGAGGTTTTTTGATGTGCTTTGACACCCACCAGTCGTTTTCTCCCTCAAAGTAGCACACAGCGATGACACGCGCACCGGAGCCAACGGCGAATTTGGTCTCGTCAGGGGACCAACGAACGTGTGTTGCAGCACGGTTGATACGGAGTAGGACGAGAGTTGGCTTCCAGCCTGTTGGGGATGGTTCCCAGACTAGAGCGTTACGATCTGAATAACATTAACATAGGATCCTAAGATGGAGCGAATGGGGAATACCTTGGGAGCAAGTAACAATCCTCCTAGTATTCGGTGCGATGTCAACACTAGTAACAGTCTTGTCATGCCCAGCCAGTTCATCCTGAAGGGTGAATCCCGACCCGGAACGTTTATAGAGCTCAACTTTAGTATCCCGAGATACAGCTAAGAGAGACCTGTCCGCACTGAAGGAGTGATCGGCAATGGGCTGGTGAAAGAGGAGGTGAACTTCAGACATGATAGATGATGTGGGTAGCGATAGGAGCAGCACTCTACTATCACTGAAGTTGTGGAGGTTTGATGAATATTTTGGTGGGGAATCGAACCGACGGTGATTGTATCTGCACTGTTACCCTACCTTTACTTCACGTCATAAGAATGTGCTGCCAAGCTAAGTAAGGCAGTGTTGCCGCTCTTTATCCTTGACACGCGCCTTATCCAACACTGTTACAACCAATTTCTTCACATTCCACCAGAGTTCGACCGTCAACCAAAACTGAGAACATTATGGCTCCGGGTGCCAAGCGCCGTATGGTATGATCCAGATCTCTACATCCATACAATACAATATGTTGACCTGATCTCCCAGCCAGTACCACCTCTTGAGTCGGACTCAGAAGCTAGTCCACCACAACGTCGCAGGCTGGTACCTCCGCAAAGCTCCCGGCGCAACAATGGCGAGAGCTCAACGCAGGGCGCTAGAAGAGATCGCCTGAGAAGTGTCTCTGCAGAACAAGATGACGTTGAGGATGAAGTTGCTAGCGGTGCTGAGGGCATAGAAGCAACTCAAGGTTCGTTTTTTTCCAACCGGAAAACTCTTTGTAGCTAACAAATTAGATTCAAACAAGGAACGTATGATCAAGAAACTCGTTAGATATGCCATCTCTGCAGAATACACCCGTGTGCCGATAAAGCGCACTGAGATATCGAGCAAGGGTCTGTTCAATAGCCTCCTCATGTATCTTACTTCTAACAGTTCTCTAGTCCTCGGTTCACATGGGCGAATGTTCAAAGAGGTCTTTGCCGGCGCTCAATTGGAACTAGAACGTGTATTTGGGATGAGAATGGTAGAGCTTCCCCTTCGTGAGAAGACGAAGCTCAGTCAGAGGAGAGGTGAGTGGAATCCATTGCATTATTTTTGTTACATTGAAAAGTTGTCTGACACTGCTTGAGAAATCCAGCTGCGCAAACCAGTGACAAAGTTCCTTCAACTTCAAAATATTACGTCCTCACCACCATCCTCCCTGAGAAATTTCGCGAGCCAGAGATTGTCCAACCGTTCGGTGTCAAAGAACAAGCCTATGTTGGTCTCACTACTATGATCGTGTCTCTAATCTACCTCAATGGTCGTTCTATTGCAGAAACCAAGCTTGACCGCTACCTCAGACGCATGAACGCAGACAGAAACACCGCAGCTGGGGAGACCGAGAAGGTCCTTCAGTCAATGATCCGTCATGGCTACATCTCAAAGCAGAAAGACGACAACGCTAATGACGGCACATTTGACTACGTTCTTGGCCCCCGGGGAAAGGTTGAGATTGGAACGGATGGTGTTCTATCTATGATCAAAACGGTTTGTCCCTTCACTCTCATCACTTTGAGAACTCACTAATGGGCGTAGGTCTATGCTACCAACGTCCCCGAGGACGTCGAAAAGCGAATGATGAGAAACATCGGATTCGATCCTGAGGCTGGCGCGTCCCAGGTCCAGGGTTCGCACAGACGGAGGGAGAGGAGAAGCAATGGCACTCAGAGGCAGGCTGGGTCAGAAGATGAAGTTTAATATTACTTGGCTGTACACTTGTGACCCTTATGTTCAAGCAAAGGCGTTAGGGAGAGGCTTGCTGTTGTTCTGTTTTCCAATAATTAACCCATAGCTGTATCATTACCCACAATCACTTTTCATTGGCGAGAATAATGAACAACTATAAGATATAATGTCTGGTGCACCGCTATCGTAGTATACATCCTGTAAAACCAGCCACAAAGTCCCTCATCTGAATTAAAACCCCCCGCAAACCCCACACAGCTCTTCAATAACCCCCACCTCTAATCCTCCTTCTCCGGTGGCTTTCCAACCGGCTGAATCATTTTCTACACCAATTAGCCTCCCCAATTCCCCCACCTCCTCAAGAGGAACCAAGCTCACCTCGATAAACTTCGTCCTCATTTTCGCCATCGGCTCGCCCGTCGCAACACTCATGTATTCCAGCAACGGCGGATGTCCGATATAACTCGCATAGGTATCTCTATGCACGTTTGAAACCCATTCGCTTGTTCTATTAGCTTCAAAATGTAATGTTGGGGGGAAGGGGAGGTTGGTACAATTTTGTGGTGTCGGCGTGGCCGGTACCGACGTAGCGGGCTTGGAGTTGCTCTAGTTGTTGGGTCGCGCGGAGTTTGTCGGCCATTGTTTTTATTGGTACGTATGTGTGTATGTATGTGGATATGTATGTAGAGGTGAGGTAAGGTGAGGTTTTGAGGGAGGACGATGGGTGTACGAGTACGAGTACAGTACTCGAGTAGGATACAGGTCGTTGGATTCGTTTGGGTGGTTTGGGTTGGGATGGTTTGCGGGTAGTAAGTAACTCGAGGGAGAGCCGCAGACTTGGCAGGTGGGCCAGGCTCATGTTCCTTGCATTATTAGGCTTTGATGGGCAACCGTGTTTGAGGCTGTTTAGAGAGTACGATATTAGGGAAAACGGTATCACGACATGGTCATTGTATCATATCATACAAGCGAGAGAGAAAAGTAAATAAAGATACGGTACTAATACAAGCTGCTACTATGTGACAAACTTTTGTTCAGCGCTCAATATTTCCGCGAAACGAATAAAGTTAGAACGAGGAGAAAAGGACATGCACATTAGAACATTTCCCATCCAGAAACGTCTATCTGTCTACCGTCCCCTTCCGTACCCGCCATACCCCGGTGGCGGAGGCCCAGGAGGAGCAAACCCTGTGGCTCCCGGTGGAGCTCCAGGAGCCTGTCCGGGAAACCCTTGAGGCGCCTGTTGCTGTGGACTTCCGAAACCCGCCGGCAGAGGAGGCGGCTGACTGAAGCCAGGGTGCATCGGCTGAGCGAACCCCACTGGCGGTGGGGGTCTGCCATAGGCATGTTGCTGATGCGGCTGAAACCCGACCGGCGGAGGCGGACGAGCCGGCAGGCCCTGCGGAGGAGGCGCAAGCTGCGGTTGGTGGGGGGGTGCATGATGCTGCGGAGCACCACCTCTGCCGGCGGGTGGGAGGCCTTGCGGTGGTCCGGGAGGGGGTGCGTGGAAGCCGCCCTGGAAACCTTGGTCGTGGGGATTTGTCATTCCGTTTTGAGGCCTTGCTGGGGGGCCCCGTTGGAAGTTTCCTGGAGCCGAGGGTGCTGGTGGGCCGGCACCGACTGGAATTGGGGGGACGCCGCTGGTTGGGCCAGTTGGTGCGAAGAGTTGGGCGGGTAGTTGCTGGGGGGTGATTTGTACATTGTGTTTCTTTGCCTGCGCTGCGAGGAGGCGTTCGGCTTGGTCTCCATGACGTTCTCCCTTTCCGTCTTTCTTGTAGGCGTACTGGACGTTGATTTCTTTGTTCATGAGGAATTGGTTGTGCATGGATTCTATGGCTTTGTCGGATGCTTCGAAGGAATCGTAGGATATGAAACCGAATCCTTTGGAGATTCCTTGGTCGTCGCGGGCAATCTATACGGTCATTAGAAATCCTGTCACATAGTACGAAGTGTGTTCGCAAAGCGCACCTTTGGAGCAGAAACTAAGTTCCCAAAAGTAGTGAATGTATCAAACAGTGTCTTTTCATCCACCATTGGATCCAAATTCCCCACAAATAGTTCTGCGCCGACCTCAACGGTTTTCTGTTTATCCGCCGAGGCCTTATTCACTCGAATAGGCTTTCCGTATAGACGGACTTGGTTCATTATCCGCGCCGCATATTCTGCGTCTTCCTCTGAGATGAACTCGACGAAACCGAACCCTTGGTGAGTTTGCGTTACGCGGTCTTTCGGCAAGTGGACATTTACCTAAAGAAATTTGTTAGAATTGTAGATCAGAATGAAAGGAGGAGGAATATGAACTATTCGGCCAGCTTGCAGCATGAGCTCCCATACTAGCGCATCTGATACTCGCTCGTCCAGGTTTCCGATGTAAACTGTCGCCTCCTTGTCTTGCTCCCAATGGCGAGCCCCGGACATGTTTAGCGGTTTGGAAATGTGCGGCCCTTGAGTGGTATTACAGAGCTTGAGATATATCGGGGGCGGTTGGAATTATGAAAACGATGAACTGAGAAAGACACCAGATCTAGGTCGGGGACAAGAAGGTGAGAGAAATGACGAGTAGAGCAGCTCAATGGAAAACGCGAATGCCGGGTAACTTGGACACAGCCATTCCTTGAGGGCCTCACTCGATGAAGTTACCCGGCTTCCGACTCAAGCGAAAATAGCAGTAACCTCAATAGCGTCATTGCCTACAAAATTTCAAGCTTAAATTTACCATACACAAAAAATTCAGAAACCAAAAATATCAAAAATGCCGCTGCGCCTTGTGCAAGGTTTACCGCAGAGCTCCAGGATCTGGATTACTCAGTTAAATACATGGACACCGTTCTTATACCCATTTCTGGCCCCAGGCATTGCGGCACGACCCCTCACCCCCACCCTATCACGGCCCCACCGTCGTGCCCTGTCAACCACTACAGAACAGCCAGAGTTAAGAAGTAATGTCAATTCAGTACAGCATCAATTGGTAGAAGAGGATGTAGAACTGGTATCGGTCCAGCAGCCCCAGCATCCCTATGCGGAATACTCCACTGCCCCATTTGCGGATATGCAAGAGTTGACTCTGATTGCTGGCTCTGGTGGCAACGGCTGTGTTTCATTCTTACGAGAGAAATTCATCCCTTACGGCCCCGCAAACGGCGGGAATGGCGGCAGCGGAGGTTCGATATTCGTTCAAGCTGTCTACGGCGAGACATCACTTCATAAGCTCTCCCGAGAAGGCACGATTCGGGCAAAGCCAGGAAGAAACGGAAAGGGTAGCTCTATCAACGGGAAGCGAGGGGACGACGTAATTATTCGGGTCCCCGTTGGCACAGTTCTCCGGGAAATCTCCCGCTGGGACCCAGTAGGGGAGGAGTTGGAGGAGCTGCCGGATGGGGATGTTGGCGATAAATCTAAACAACATGGCCGTCACGACGAATGGGTTCATTACCCACGCAGCGCCGCTGAGAACACCATGAGCGAGGGCTTCATGGCGGTAAAGTACCCGAAGACTCACCACTTAAGCGCTTCGACGATGCTAGAAATTACCCATCCGCGGAACGTGTATTTGGACCTCTCAAAGCCGACTATGGAACCTATATTACTAGTGCCTGGAGCTCCGGGGGGGCTTGGGAATCCAAACTTCGTAACGGATGGCCGACGAAGGCCGATGTTCGCGACGAAAGGTGGGAAGGGGATTCGAATGAAGATCCAACTAGAGCTGAAAATGCTCGCGGATATTGGGCTCGTTGGGCTGCCCAACGCCGGGAAATCCTCCTTCTTACGGGCGGTCTCCGGGCGGAAAGCTAGAGTGGGTGAATGGGCGTTCACAACCTTAGCGCCAAACATTGGAACAGTAGTGATGGAGGAGCGTCACCTCCCACCGCCCAGACCCGGAGAGACGCAGAAACGCCTCCCAAGGTTCACAATCGCTGACATCCCCGGACTAATCGCCGACGCCCACTTGAACAGAGGCTTGGGGCATGGCTTCCTCAGACACATTGAGCGTGCGAAAGCTCTCTGCTTCGTCATCGACCTTTCCCGCGAAGACCCAGTCGAGGACTTAAAGGGCCTCTGGCGAGAGATAAAAGCCTACGAGCAAGGCTTCGTCGGAGACGAAGGCGAGTCAACCGTGCGCGGGATGATGAGCGAAATGAGTGGCGAAACGCACTCCGACGACCGCTTCATTGAACCGATGGCTGAAGCTTGCGAGCCTGAACGTAGACGCACTCCTACCACCATGCACATACGTTTCAACGAAGAGGATGGAACTTTCGAATACTTTGAGCCAGAGTCTGGCTTCGTGTTCAGTCAGAAACCCAGGAATGAGCCTCCACGAATGACTTCGAAGCGCTGGTTTGTCATCGCTAATAAGGCGGATCTGCCAAATACTGAAGGGAAGTTCGTGGCGTTGCAGAGATACTTGGAGACTGAGAAAAAGAGGAGGGGGGATAGGGAGGATATTGGATTGTTACCTATTAGCGCTTTGAAGCAGGAGGGGGTTGAGGCTGCGGTCGATTGGATGAAGTCAATTCTGGGGTTTTTGTAGCTTGCGCTATTCATATGGACATGGAATAGATATCCTTCTAGATCAATATCGTGTGATCTGAGGTGTCGGGGTGTCGCTCACCACATATCACTCGGGGTTCCCCAGCTTGCAAATAGGTTTCTTGTGACGCCTAACTTGGGGGTTAGACCTAAGCAGCATTATCATAAGCGTTTCCTTAAGCCATACACTTATCACCACTTGTGACCCCCGATCTTAAATTCAGGCACAATGCTTTGAACAGGATTGTCAAGTCAGTCATCGAATCCGCGTCTGCCCTCATCCTTTCCTCCCCGTCCTTCCTGGGGACGTGGGGGTAGCCCCGGAGAAGGACATAGCATGGGACACATGAACCTTGGTTTTGGTGGCCGGCTAATCCCCCCTTGAAAGAATTATATATGGTGTTGACGATGCGGATTGCTAGAATCTACCTATGTCTACCCCCTTCACCAGTTTGGTACCGGCCATATATTGTAGTGTTTGGGCAACTCCCGGTCCTGATAGGCCTAGCTCGTGGGTTTATTCTGCGGGGGCCTGTGAGGGAGGCCAAGGGAGCGAACAAAAACTCAACCTAATTTGACTAGTATTAGGAATCTCGGATACTACGGCGGTGAGACGTGAGAATCACTACTACTCGAACTTTCATAACCCACAAGCTGCGAAACAGTTATAATATTATTACGCAAGTGGCTGGCGCAGTATTTTGGCAAACCAAGGGAAAGAGATATGAGCGGAGTGGGCCACTGGGTTATGAGAATTTTGGTATCATAACGGAGGATGTTTCTGTTGGGAGAGGGTACCCTCACTCGGCTCCAGTAACCTGGGTTGGGGCACTGAGGATTCCAGCAGCTTTGCTTCTGGGCGATTGAGATATATCTGCTCCTCGCGATTACCTATAGGCACAACCCTCGAACGAGGTCATAAGTACCTTCCTATTAGCACCTATCCACACACCCCTACCTGCGCGAAAGCCACGGTAGGACACACGAGTATAGTGCTATGCGAAATTACAGTTTTCCCAGAATAGGAAATCACGTCGGTAATGAAAATGAAATTTATTGGTGCAAGGAGGACTTCCCAGCTCACTTATATCATTCACCTCTGCGTATATACGCAAGGGCTGAAGGGGAAGATTTCCAGAAGAAAAAAAGCTCTCAAAGAACACTGAATACGTTAGGCCTTCCCAGAACTAGCACATTATCCGACCCTCCCCACTCAGAATTGTGCCAGTAATTTTCCGGACACTGGCAGCACTTGCCATGGGGTGGGAGGTAACGCTACCGTTTTCCGGATAACTCTACATTTCGAACGGAGGGGCTGTGTTCAACTTCCGTGAGAACAGAAGCATTCTATCCCTGAATTTACTTCTTCTGGCGGGTTTGCGCCGGCATGTAATTTGTCCTTGACGATTACTATCAACTGTGAGAGCCGCCACTTTGCTACGGAAATTGATGAAAGTACCAGCCTTGAGCCTGCCTAGTTCTAATGGTGCGGAGCCGCTGTGGTCTTAGGTGTTTAGTTTGGCAGTGGGGGCGAGTGATATTATGTGTATTGTTACAAGGCTACTGCTAAGGACTGTGGTAGGGAGTGATCGTAGGACGGACGGCAACAGAGATCGACCCTCCCCCCCCCGAAGTATCAACAATGCATGAAATCGGGATTCTTTATTTAGAAGCGGCTTCGGCAACTTTAGCTGTGTCTGGTATGTGTGGGAACATGGAATACCTTCAGGACATTCTAAGACGCCCTATCTTTAGAGTGCACTGGGGTACGGAAGTCATTGAGAGTATTACCGTAAGTTTAGCAGCCTGCCTCCTCCCACAGAGTAGCGCTCACAGCCAACGGGCTAGAGAAAGCTACAATTATTCATCCACGACGTATGATACATGTATCATCTATACAACGAAAAACATCAACCTCTCCTAAAGCCAATCGCCCACGTGAGTAAAACTGAAAAAAAACCACAAAGCGACCCGCCACTGCCGCCCCGTTCTAGCACCAATAAATACCACCAAGTCCGAAGAGCCTCCAAGGCCTACTACGCTGCTCCGCGAGTCTCCTCGCGGTCCTGAGTTCGGCCAAGTACTCCCGCACCGAAACACGGTTTTCACTCATGTGCAGCGCCGCATCGACAATTCTTGCTGGGAAATGCTCTAGCAACTCCACAAGCTCCATGGCTTCATCTTGCTTCACCTCTGACTCCCCCGGGTTGCGGTTGTTTATCTTAAAGAGTAACACTGCGTTAGTAGGGCTCATTCTTGGCACTTCGACGGTCCGACAGCCTAGCCCAGAAGTCAGGTGGAGGGACCTTGCTGTAAAGATTATCATGCCGTTCGGGCTCTTGGGGAGGAACCCTCGTTATGACCGCTTCGTCTGTAAGGTTGTCGAAAACTAGGAGCCAGTTTCGCCTGGAAGGGGATTCGGGCTCTGATTTCACGACTGAGAGGAGGTTTTCATAGCTGCTAGTGTCGTTGGCCATCGTGTTGTTAGTATTTTTCATGGCAGTAGTTTTGTTAATGGGGTCCTCGGGGATTGGGAGTCGTTTGTCGGCTGATTTTGCGGACGGTATCGTGTCCCCATATGCCCGGTTGAGGAAGTTGGTGTGTGCTAGCACTGTTTTTCAGGAGATCTAAAATGTGCTGGAAATCTTTTGCAAGGGTGGTGGGTTTAAAACAACAAGGATTACGGCAGCGATTTGGACAATGTTGACTTAGGCAGGGCAAAGATGTAAAGATGAATTTCAATATCCTAACTGGAGAAATATTCTCACAAAGAACAACGATAGGTAATAAAAAACAGGAAAGACTGATATGACCCAAATGCGAGTAACGGAGGAAAGAGAGACAGATTGGATAATGAACGAAAACTATTAACCAAGGGAAAACAAGCTGCCTTTTATCATTCCCTAGATCATACTGATCTGCTTCCACATACTTCCAGCGTATGCCGTGTTCTCCATCACATTCAGTTTCACTATTGTCCACTTTGCCACTTCGGCCAAGGATAAGTGAATTCGACCGAGGGTATGCTCTGGCCGAGGACATTCGGTATTTCCATATGATAGGGGTAACACCCTAACACGGAGTTGTCACAGGTATCATCGCAGATGTTGTCACATATGGTGTTTTATGTGTAGGACTAACCAGTAGTCAAACATAGAGGTGTCAGAGTAGTTGATACCAAGAGGGTTAGTGTTGTGGGGTCTTTGCCATAAGGGAAATGTGCGGTGAGCAGCCAAGAAACACTTCCGTCCAACAGTGGGAGTGCTTGCATCTGCCCAGAAGATGTCGTAGGTATGCCAGCGGTATATCTGCATAAGTTTGATGGCGACTAGGGTTTTTCTGGGGGAGGGGTAGAGTTATGAGTTAGTCTGTGCCTGGTGGCCGGGGTAGTGATGTGATGATCTTCGGATGAGATTAGGTTTGAGTTTATGCAACACATGCCCGGCACCAGATGGCCCGTAAAAGTCAATCCCATCGGGGCCTTTAGCTTTGAGCTCTGCGATTGTTTCATTGGGGTCTGATCGTATGTGTTCGGTGATCCCTTCTTAGGGGACGAACGTCTGAATCTCGTAGTGAGAGCACTTCCAATCTGCTGGGGTTGCTGCTAGATAATACCACTACTTAGGTCTTGTCTTCCCCTCAAGTTTTCCACTAGTCACGATTCGAGTGATGGCTTACCGTGTGCCCCCGAAGAAGCCGATTATAGTGGCCGACATTTGATGGGCTGGAGACAGGGTAATTGGCACCGTAGTTTCCTACCATACGGATATTTCCCTCCCATACGCATTCGGATCTACTGATACGATTAATTCCAGTATCATACGTCTAAAAGAATTGTTACATGGTATTCGGCGATGTCGATAGAACTCGTTGATAAAAATAATAATAATTTTTTTAAAAAGAATTAGACCCCTGCCTACCCAATTGGAGCTTATATGAGATCTGAGGGAAAGTGTTTTCCAATATCTATCGACATGTCGGACTAGCGGCACTCAAACAGCTGGTGGGGCTTCAATGTGTGCCCGTAATGTCTAGACGTTTGCAGAACGGACTGCTATTGCATACTACCGAAATTCTGGGGATCTAGCCAATCATTATCAAGTGGACAGTATCTCCGGTATTACAGAAGGGAACTTCTAATCTCTTTCTATGTACGGTACATGAAGATAAAGGTGTGCAAGTATGTCTAGACCAACTGGTAAGGCCGCTACCCCCCCGGCAGAAACAATCACACAGAGAAATAAATATGGATACAGGTACCAATCTAAAAAAATGAACAGGCACCTAGATCACCGAGATCTCATGACTTTCAAATGCCGAGGTAATCTCTCCGCTTCGCTGGCCCCTTCCGCACGCTGCAACAGCGAGGCCATATTTTTCAAATTTGTCAAAGTCTGTGGATGATTTAATCCCAGCACCCTCTCGCTACCTTCAAGAGCCCAGCGACACATTTCCTCTGCCTCATCATACATACCTAAACCGGCGAGAATCGCGGCTAGGTTGTCGGCACTGACAAACGTATTGGGGTGATCCAGCCCAAGTTTCTTCTTTCTTTCTTCAAATACGCGCCTCTGCATCTTCTCTGCATCTTGATACCTATGGCGGTAACATAAAAACAACGCTAGGTTCTCGACACACGTCAAGGTTTCTAGGTGCTCCTCCCCGTATAATTCCGTACAGCATTTTAGCGCTCTTAGAGACACCTCCTCAGTTTCCTCGTTTTTTCCTTGGTCACGCAATACCGAAGCTAGATTTCTGAGGCTGCTTAGAGTAGCTTCGTTTATTAGGCCTAGTGTCTTCTCTCTCGTTTCAAACACACGTCGCTGGAGTTTCTCTGATTCCTCAAATTGCCCAAGATGGTGGAGGAGTAAAGCCAGGTTATTCACGCTCAGTAGCGTTATCATACTCTCTGGACCTAGGGCTTTCTCCCTCCCTTCAACCACAGTCCGGAGCACCGTCTCTGCTTCATCGTACCTCCCTAATCCCTGCAGTACCGAACTCAGATTACCCATAGCCATGAGAGTGGACTTGTGGTCTGGCCCCCATATCTTCTGATACCCCTCGAACGCACGTTGCGCGGGTTGTTCTGCTCCGGCATATTCCCCCAACTCTAACAACACCATGACCCAGCCATCGACACTGGATAAGGTATCAGGGTGCTCTGGCCCCAGTTTCTTTTCCCGTCCTTCAAGTGCGTGTCGGTAATACTTTTCTGCTTCTGCGTACCTCCCGAGCCTCTGTAGCATAACCCCGTGCTTATGGAGACTAGAAAGTGTGTCAGGGTGTCCCGGCCCCAACACTCTCTGCCTAGTATCCAATACGCGTTTATTCGTCCTTTCTCCTTCATCATATTTTCCTAGAGCGTCTAGAATCCAAACAAGTGCACTGGCGCTCTTCAGTGTGTCGGGGTGCTCTAATCCAAGAGTCTCCCCTATACCCCCAAGTGCACGTCGGCTCAGTCTTTCCGCCTCATCGTACTTTCCCCAATCTCGCAATAAGAGGGATAGATTGCCGAGGCTTGCAAGTGTATCAATATTACTGGGGCCCAATTTTTCTTGTCTGCCTTCTAGTGCACACCGATTTAACTTCTCCGCCTCATTATGCCTCCCTAACTGCCCCAGTACTAAAGCAAGGTTATGGGCGCTTGTTAGAGTATCGAGGTGATCTGATCCAAGCACCTTTTCCCTTCCTTCAAGCACACGCCGGAAGATATTTTCGGCCTCCTCATATCTACCCCTTGCCACCAACACCGTAGCTAGAAGACTAGATCTTGCTAGTGAGCCGCAGTCGTTTTCGTCTGTGTCCCCTTCAAGTTGAATGCAGCGCCGAATTTGAACCTCCGCGTCATTGTAATGGCCGATACTCTGGAGATGCATGGCCACACGGTAATGAACAGGACTAACCAAAGGATCATCCGAATTCTCAAGGATGGCAAGTGCGTGCGGAAGGTAGGAAGCACAGATATCCCGCACGTTGTGCTCGTGCGGAGGAAATAATCTCAATATCACACTTAATCCTGTTCTGCTCCATTTGCGCACCTCCTCCTGCTTTAAGTAGACTTGAATGGAGTGTTGTACCAATCTGTGAAGTTCATACACAGCTGCGCCCTCTGCCCGGGTGACAAGCGAGAAGTTCAAGAGAGCTCCGATTGCCTTGCGGAATTCGATTGGGTCATTCATTCCCTCTAAGCCGGATTTAACAAGCAATTCTTCCGGTATTTTCTGACGGTCAAAAAAGGCAATCAGCCGGAGAAGGTCTGCGCCCTTTGGGGATTTCTCATTTATCCGCTCGAAAGTGATAAAGTAAGTGCTCAGAATGCTCTCCGTCATGTCTACCTCCCGACGGATATCGCAGAACTGTTCTGAAAGTAGCGCTTTCCGCCGCTTATTACTCTCCTGAAAAATTTTCCAGTACTCGGATGGAAATATCTGTGTCTCAGTCATGAACGCTGCCGCGCCAACTATAGCCAAGGGAAGTTGATCTAGGACGTCAAGCAACATGTCAACAGCCTCGAGGTCATGATCCTGCAATCCAACTGTTTTGCCAAACCGCTGAAAGAAGAGCTCCCTAGCTTCCTCAGTCCTCATCTTCCCCACTTCAACAACACTACAACCTTGGCGGCTAGCTACCACTCTCGATCGTGTTGTAATAACGATCTTTCCGTTAGAACTCTGCGGTACGAATCTCGATATAGGACTTTTATTGCCCGAAAAGTCCGCCTCGTTATCGGCGTTATCAATAATCATGATCCAGCTCCCGCTAGCCGGAGACTCAAGCCATCTCTTGACCTCTGATAGCTGTTCGTTCTCACTTGGTTCGGGGCCCCCTTGGGATATTCCCACGGTTTGGAAAATGCGTCGGTAATCCTCGCCGAATTTCAGAAAGCTGCTTCCATGCACCCAGAATACATGGCTCAGGCCTTTGCGCTGGTGAACATACTCCAGTGCAATTTGGGTTTTGCTAACATACAGGACGTTAGCAATGTACTGTACATTATATTTAAAATACCAGGTCTAGAGAAGAATCGGGAAGCACACATACCCAGCACCACCTAATCCGTACAGAGCGACACGATTGTAATTCTGATCTTCTAACAGCTCCTTTAGGCGTGCAATTATATCTTTACGTCCCGTGAATGTGTCGTTGCGGCAAAAGGCGACCATCCAGTGAAATTCGGGTTCTGTAGAATGTTAGGTTCAAGATTGCTAGCCGATGCAACAATAGTAACGTATCTACCCTTAGAGTTGCTCCCGCCGGGCCCATAATAATAATAGTTAATGGTGTGGTTGTTGCTGTTCACGTTTCCACTGTTGTTCCCCGAGATGAAGCTCTGGGTATTTCTGTTGGGTTAAAGGTCAGTTCTGTTCCTAAGACAGTTAGATAAAGAGGGCTCGTACTGGGAGAAGAAGTTCTGCAAGCTCGCCCACATCCCACTACATCGAATCTGGGCCAGGGCTCAGGTCGCAGGAAAATCAGGTTATGGTGATGGATAAAGGGTGAGGGTTGAGGAGAGGGGTTGAAAAATACTACAACTCAACTTATAATAGTCAAAATACCGCATCAAGCGAGCAGATAGTGCCGGCTTACTTGCACTCTAGCCTCCTGAAATCCGTCTTCCTAGCGCCGGTGGCACCGGGCGGTTAGTAGCGTCTAACCTAAGCTTGGCATAATGATTCAACCTAATTGGAAAGCTAGACGGATAAGAGTTGCTAGGTATGCTGATCGAAAGTATCCTGATACAGTACGGTACCGTACCTCTTTCGCTTAGAATTCTCTGTTGTTCGACCCGCATCCCAGTCGGAACACTATCTCCTAATCTCGATTCCCCAGAATCCTCTGGTTCTCGATTCCTAACACATAGTGTAAAACGTAGAATGCTAGCGCATACTGTGTATTTGAACCCCCAGAGATTCACCAGTTGGTCAGTTAGATACTGTTGGGGTTCCTAGCCTCGGGCGGTGGGAAAGTGAGGGCTGGAGTGGATGATCTAGTGCAAAGCGCGAGCAGGCAGCGGAAAAGCCAGAAGTAATATGCTGAGTCCAACATAGCTCGAGATCCCTCTGCTGAGCCTGGTGGAAGAATCCACCCACAGTTAGGCGCCTTAGAACCCCCCCCCACCTGAAACCCGATCTGCCCGACTATTTTCCAGGTTCAGCACGTGCACTAGAAAGGCCAATCTTTTATAAGGGGACCGCTAAACACTATTAACCGATCCAACATCCAACATCCAAATGTTCACAATTTTCCCTAGAGATTGCAAGTTCTCGAGGCCTGAGAGGTCTGTATTTGTTCACGGGAGAAATTCATTGCCATCAGCACTCTTTTGTGAAGGTGAGCGCCCTCCTGGAACGCCCCGGAAAATTTGATAGTAGGCGGGGTTATTATTGCCTGTGCAAACAACCATCCACCGCAATGCAGCCGTCTTCCGGGTGATAATAGATGTGTAGCAGATGACCCTAACGAGCTATCTTTTCTCCCTAAGTTTCCCCCCGTATGGCACAACTGCCTGATGCCCCGAGGCTCTTAGAGAACCTACTATGCCATACCATAAACACCGTAGGTTATAATTTTATAGGCTTATGCTATAATTATGGAAAGAGGTAGGTACAGTTGTGTCCGTAAAGTCTTCATACCCTGGCGGCGCAACCACACAACCACAACACCTCTCCATGGAAAATTGAAAAAAAATTCAAACAACTCAATTAAGAAAAGTATATGAATAGAACTAATAAGCCTTAAGAAAATATTATTACCACTTTGTATGACCACCATCTGCATCTAGTACAGCCTGTATTCTCTCAGGCATCCTATCTATCCACCTATCCAACTTCTCTTGGGAAATTAAATCCCATTCCTTCTTTGCTGCCTGAAATAATTCAGCAGCACTGTGAGGCCTCCTATCCAACCTGGAGAATCGATCTCTGAGGGCTCTTTTGAGCAGAGCCCAAGTGTTCTCAATAGGATTGAGATCTGGTGAGTTGGGTGGCCAAGGCAATTTTTGATAACCACAGTCTGACTGCAATTTTCTGTTTTCCTCACCACCATGCCAGGAGGCATTGTCTGCTGCTAGGTAGATGTTGTCAGAAGGTCTATCCAGACCTTCTATAAAAGGGATGAGGTATGGCTGCTGGATTTCAGTTGCATATTGGTGGGAATTAAGGCCAAGTCTGTCTCTTTTGCTGGTCCTTTCTTCCTCCCTCCTCTTCCTTACAAGAATTAACTCAGTCCTGCCACCCTTCATGATTGCAGCATAGACCCCAATACTAGTCCTCCCAGACTTAAAGCTAGGCTTCAAGTTTTTTTCTTCCAGCTCTTCACCAGGTCTAACTCTGACCTTCCTGCCAGTAGGATTTGGATCATAGATAATGGTAGCTTCATCCACAAAAACAACCCAATTCCATGCACCCCTCCAATTCCTCCTTCTCCTAGCAAACTCCTTTCTCTTCTCCTTCTGTCCTTTCCTCCAAAAAGGTTTTTTTCTAGGTATCAGAAGCTTAAAACCAGCTTCTGATATGATCTTATCCACAGATATCTTTCCCAGACCAATATTTGCTTTTTTGGTAATGTCGCATAATGCTAAATGAGGCTCAGCATCGATAATGGACTCCACTATCTTTCTTTTTTGAGGGGTAATTGTTGTTGGTCTTCCAGATCTGGGGGCATCATGGGTATTTCCATCTCTTGATTCAGCTCTTTTGACTACTGATTGAACAGTTGCCTTAGAGATACCCATAACCTTAGAAATTTTATTATACCCCATATCAGTATGTTTATACAGGGCATAAATTTCATTATTTTGGTCTTCTCTAGCTCTTTGGGTATGAGGAGGGATCATGGTAGAGGCAGTTGTTGTGGGGATGGAGGACAACACCGTTGCCG
This sequence comes from Tuber melanosporum, assembly GCF_000151645.1. NCBI lineage: Eukaryota > Fungi > Ascomycota > Pezizomycetes > Pezizales > Tuberaceae > Tuber > Tuber melanosporum. The sequence continues at coordinate 91,520 of NW_003299131.1, read as the reverse complement.
CGCCGGGGTATGAAGACTTTACGGACACGACTGTACGGTAGTTGTTTCTCGTGATTCTTACTGCTTCTTCAGATTTCTTGACCAGGTACTAGAAGTGTCCAGCCATAAGTCTAAAAATGGCTATTCCCCGTGTAAAGTGGCCTTCTACCCAAACCTCTTTGCACACTGTACAATGCAGTCGAATAGAATACCCAGTACCATCAGCACGAACCGTTCATACCATACCGAGCCCCTCGAACGAACACACCATAACCCCCCCTGCAAATCCCAAGAAAACAAAACTATTGAATAAATAATCACCACAAAACTTTGCACCATAGCTATCGACGAGGCCAGGAACACCCTCGGACCACATGGCCAAGACCAAGCATAGTGCAAATGCTAAACGGCAATTCGATATCCAAAAACCCCTCAGCAAACTCACAGCTCCGTATCATGTGGTAAAGCGTTCCTGGTCTGCATTCAGCAACACAAGTATTATTTCACAACTTCCAAAATGTTTTAACCTTTCAACCTGGTAATAAGTTTTCCAAGCGTGCAGTGGATAGTGAGGAATAGTGACTCGCTCCTGGGCCTCTTGATACTTCCCGGGGTTCGGGTTCGAGCCTCACCGAGCCTGTTATCATATTTAATCCCCTCACGGAATGTGTGATGGGCTGGAGGAGCGACTCAGCGCATGGTACATAGCATACGCAGCTCCAGGTGACCAATGTGGGGCGCCTGCTCCTCCGTTTTCTGCGATGAGCCGGCCATGCATGGCAGCCCGTCTTCTGTCCTGGTATGATAGTTAGGGATGAGCGGGAGGTAAGAGTAGGACGAGTGATCGGTGGGTGATCTAGGGATTTGTTGTGATTTCTGTAATCATGGTGATCACTCGAAATTGTGGTACTAAGGAAATTTTCACAGCAAACTTAAGCATGGGAGCAAACCTCTCTCCTAAAATCCATGATTGTCTCAGAGCATACCAGCCTCTAATTGACCCCCTACGTAGGGAAATTGCGACTAACAGCCAACAAAAAACAAGACCCGAAACAAGAAACTCCCCATTCACAGGTGTCACGATATCACATCTATTCAACGCACGTACGGGTCCCCCCCCCTCCCATTACCGCACAGAGGCAGGGCTCCTAAACCCGTCCTCCCCAAACGGGGAGTCAATCCTAACAGTGGTACTCCTAACATCCGGCAAAACCAGCACACTCTCCCCATTACTTCTATAATCCGTTTCGCAACTAGCGCCCTCTCCGCCTTGTTCTATCGGGACAACCTGCTTAACCTCCACATTCGGCAGCAGCAAATTACCCGCCTTCAATGGCACCAGCAAAACCGGAAACTTGTGAACCTGCCCTTCCTTCGCCGAAAAATGCGCTCTCTTCCTGCCCGACACCAACCATACCTCGAGGGAATGCTGGATCTCATAAAAGAATTCTAGCTCATCGTCGTTGCCGATTTCAACTTCGCCATTTTTGACATCCAGGGAGTTCCAGCTACGGGAGTGGCGGATTATTAATTCTGCGGGAATGGGTTGTCCGACGGTTACCATTGGTGGTGCGTATGGAGAGGAGAGGGTGGTGGAGTTGGTGTCGGAGAGGATGTGGATGTCTACTGTATGGATTACCTGTAGTTGGGGGACATCGACAGGGATTATTATCGAGCGCGTGGTTAGGACGAGGTTTTCGGGAGGGGTTTCGGGGTCGAGTTTTATTATAGAGTTTTTCTATGGAAGTTAGACCGGTAAGCGTTTTTAACGAAGGGAAGCTTGTGAGGGATACCTCGTAGAATTCTCTAAGCCAGGCTTCGGCTTTTTCTCGTGCGCCGTTGGCGGGGCTAATTGACTCTAGAGCTTCATCCCAGTTATAATTGTCATATTTGCCTAACTTTACTTCATTGAGCAGTCCCGCAGCTTCCAAGTCGTGGGCTGTTCTATGGCGTAGTCTAGTAATCAGTATGGGTACTAGCAAACGAGAATAAAGGTCTAGTCCAGCCTCTTCCAGTTGAGAACTAAAGGCCGCCACAACTGAGTCTTGGACCTCTGCTGGGTGTTAGCAAAGTCTGGGTAGATTACATGATGATGGTTGTGGAAAATACCTTCATCAAGACTTCTATATTCAATTGTCAATGCCAGAGGCTGTGGTTCTTTGTCTTTGGGTACGTCATCTCCAGTTTTCCGAGTGATTTTGTACACAAACGAAGCCGGCTGTTTAGCAAAAACCACCTATCAACCAAGAAATTAGTATGGTGCCCAAAAGTATCCGCAGTAAGTAATACCATAGATCCCTCAGTCCCTACACCACTACAAGCCCCAAAAGTTCTTGAGCCCTCCAAACTCGCCTTCAAAACCCGCAAAGGGACATCAGGAATAGCTGTTGATACCTGAAATCTGGAAAACAAGGCATTTGGCTTGAATACATCCTGGACATTGACAGCTAGAGGTAAGATCACAGGAACACTCAACCCGTCGGCGTAAAAGAAGTTTCCGTTATCGGTATCGTAGTCAACCTCCACCTTGATAGCCAGTTCTGTCAACTCGTTTTCGCTAGTATATGGGATTCTAAATCGCACATTCTTCTGTTGGGTTAAATCCTTGAGGGCAAATACTCCAGGCTTATCTCCCGTAGAAACAACATCTAATCCTTCGAGGAACCTCACACTCGCCGTCATAAGCCTTAACCCAGCAGTCGCTGATCGAAGCCGAATTTCACCCTTGGCTACATTGTTCTTGCCAGGGTCTAGGACAAGTTCGGTTGCTTTCATATGTTCTAGATGTATCTGCTTTGGCGCCTCCAATTTAACCACTAAACTCCTAGGTGCTGGATAGAACAATAACTTCATCTTCTTGACCGTGGGCACAGCGGGTATCGACGTGGATCCCAAACTGAGAGCCGTATTCGGAGCGGATTTCGTTATGAGTTCGTGAACAAAGTGGAGATTGTTGGCTATCAGGATAATTTTGTCCACGATATAGCTTCCGGGAATTGTTATGCTGCTCCTTGCGAAAACTTTGACAACACCCCTCTTCATGGTGATTGGCCCTAGAGCGTCCATCCATACCTCTTTTACCTGCCCAATGGTATTGACGATCCTAACTCTAAGCTTTTGAACCTCCATTTCTTCCTCGAGGAGATAACGCATCTTGACCAGGACTTCAAAACCATCCCTATCATCTAGATGTCTAGGATACGGGTCAACAACAATGTTGTCCCAGAAATGAGACATTGGTGTTGTGATCTCCTTTTCAATCTCTAGTGACAAAGTGATGATCTTTTCAACACAGCCATCTACGCCAACCTCCTCAAGATGTTGACCATCGAACAAAGTGTCAACCGACGCAGCTCTCTCGTCGCCATCAAGCGCCGTTATACCTCTTCGGCGAAGACGAGCCCTTTCTGCTGCGGAACTTTTCGCGAGCAACTTCAAAAGTACTTTAATATAATCCTCTGATCTGTTCATCTCCCTCAAGCACTTGGCGTACATTCCCAACAGCGTCGTCTCAATCAAGCCCCACCCTTGGTCGGCGTAGAACTTCGTCATCTTCTCAAGGTGCTTGACGGAGGAGGCATAATCTTTCAGGTGGCTTTGGTCAATCGATACGTTAGCCCTCACTGGTATTCACAGTTGGTGACAGGAACTCTTACAAGCTCAGTGCGGCCAGGTCAGATTCAACCCTCTCGCAGCTCTTGGTTCTCTTGGCGATACTATAGTTCTTCATCGCCTTCTCACTCAATTCCTCGAAAATTGTATAAAACTCCTCCTCCTCCTCTTTCTCAACAACTCTCCTCAAGGTTGCATTTCGAATTCCTTCAACGCCCCAAATCTCTTCCTTCTTTTCAACCTCCTTATCACCTTTACCTAAGTCAACTCCAACCATGCCCGCGTCCTTAACGTGTTCTTCAGGAAGATAAAACCACCCCATTTTTCCTACCCATCCTTGCCGCTTTCCAAAAGTTTCGACAACCCCCCTAGCTAGCAGCATTAAATCTGCCCTTACCGCAGCAAAGTCCTCTAGCCCCGTGACAGATGTCTGAATGACCTGTGTAAAGCTAGTAGCTTCTGGGTTCGGAGTTGGTGGAAGGCTGCTACTTCTCCTCGGAAATGGAGTCGAAGATGTGGCTGCAATGGGGGTAGAGGTGTTGGGGCCCTCGGGGAGTGATGCAGATGCAGTCTGCTTGAGTAATTGTTGACAAACAGCAAAGACCCAAGATGACACGATATTGTCAATGACCCAGGTGACATCCTTTTGCTCCTGCTCTTTGTCACCCTCGCCTTCGGTTGAAGAATGGTAGGAAGTCCAGAGATCCGCCCGTAAAATACGGCCCACACTTGTGACGAATTCCACTCCACGCTTAAGAACTTCTGACAATCTAGTGAGATCCTCTTCGGGCCTTCCTGCCGCTACTGCCGCTGCCTCATGTAAAGAATATCCGCTAATAGGTATCGGTACCTCCACGCCATCCATCCCATTGCCCTTCCCCAGGCGAAGTAACAGTGTAGATTGCCGCGCAAATAGATACGTCTTAAAGTCGAATAGGGATATTTCGTTCGATAGTATCAGCTCTCGATAAGGCTTCTTTTCGGAGCCCACGGGTGTCTCGTCATCTACATCTTCCTGCTCTTCACCCTTCCTGCCTTCCAATCGAGCCTTCCGCCGCCTCCTTGCTTGTTCAATCCACTTAATGCTCTCTTTTGTCCAACCGACAAAGTTTCCTCCAACCACGCCTTCAGGATCTCCCTCGATTTTCTCTTTATCTCGCTGATCCCGAACAACGGCATCCAATCCAAAACCTAACTCATCGTAGAGAATCAGAGCATCCTCAACCAGCCCGACAGATTCAAATGCTCTCGCAAGGCCTTCCTTAAGGACGAAAAATGTGCAAAAGTTCCACCCCGGGAGTCTCCGCTGGCTATCTTTCTCCCTAATATCCTCCTCATACTGGCTAACTCTTGCATCAAAACTAGCCAGTATCTGAGTCTTTAACTTGGCAATGAGATCCAACCACGCCATCTCACTTTCCGTAGGGCTTTCCGTAGCAGGTACAATTTGGTTCCCAACTAGGACTGGAGGACTCAGAGTAGCTAATGCCGGATGACTAGGGCCGATGCGTATCTGAACAACCCTATCCTTTTTGTTATTTCCGGAATTGAAATCGCTGCGAATCTTGTCCAGTAAAGTTGTGTTCCCTTTAATCCACCGCGAGCTCCCAGAAGTATTCGATGCGGACGAGGACGACCTAGGTTGTTGTGCTGCTGGGGTTCCAGGAAGAACCACATGGATTATTAGCCATTCGAAAGCATCATGTTGTTTGTTCTCATTCGATGCGCTGGTCGTGTGCTCCGACACCCACTCCCGTAACGCCTTCCTAGCTACGTTCTTGTAACTATCGTTGTCATCGCACCGTAGGAGGAGAATCTTCAGATAGGGGGTATTCCGTAGTCCGGGTATCTGATGCCTCCGTTCCTTCTGATGTCCGGCACCCTTGGCCCCTCGGACCGTCTCGATCGACCGCTGTGAATCGGTGCTTTTAACCCTAGTAAGACCCACCCCAGCGAATCCAGGATCTTTGCTGGCGGGCGAGAGGTAAGGAGTTAGCTCAACATGAAGGGAATTTATGGAACGTAGAGGTCGCGCTGGAGCCTTCCAGTGAAGATTGCGCAGGGGTAAACGGGAGCGAAGATCGGATTGAATCAGCGGGAAAAGCCCGGAGGGGTCCCAGTAGCTGCGTGATTAGGTCAGATTACGGTTTCAGGTATAATAACCTCAATGTCGGGAGTGTACGTTACTGTGACCTTGGAGGTCGAGGATGGAACTTCCATGTGTAGGCTCGGATTAGATTATGGTGGAGTCGATCTCCGAGAGTCTAGATAGTTCAGCGTCGACCGGCGGCGTACAGGCGGTAAGGGAATTCGTTATTCTCGTAAGACGTACTTGTAGAAAACGATGGGCCGTGACAATTGCTAGGTTGAAGCTCACACTGAACCTCTTGTTTACCAGCAAGTTCAGGAAAGGCAGGGGGGTTGAAATCCAAAGTATGAGGCTCTGAGGCACGTGATATCACTTTTTTCCAATTTTCCCTTCGAAATTGTTTTCGTGGTTCTCTCCCCTTCACTGAGCCAACCACCCCACTACCACCAAATCCTGCGATAATAATAATAATTCTTTTTGACATTTTTAAAGGATGGCTACCGTACTCCCACCAAAGAGTAGGCGGCAGAAGCTTGCAGATGCAAAGCGAACCCGAGAGCAGCAGGACATTGAATTTATCCCCGAATCAGTCCCAAACGTCGTTGTTCACCTACGAGCATCCGATACTGGAGACCAGCTCGCGGGAGAGCTACGTATTCCCGGGAACTCCACAGCGCAACAATTAGACCTTCTAGTCAACAAGCTTCTTCAAACAGTATGCTTCTTTCTTATATATACTTAGAATCCTTTACTGATCCGGCGCAGGAGGATGACCGAGTACCATATACCTTTTCTCTTCTCACTAATAGCGCAGACCCCGATTCCGCCATAATCAATATCACCAACGATTTATGGACTTCTGTCTTGGAACCCGGGCATAAAACCACCGAAGACGTACTCACCCTCGTGTACACCCCCCAAGCAGTATTCCGGGTCCGAGCCGTCTCTAGATGCTCCTCCGCAATCCCCGGTCACGGAGACGCGATCTTAACGGCCCAATTCTCACCTGCCTCTTCATCGAGAATGGCTACAGGTAGCGGGGATGGCACCGCGAGAGTATGGGACTGCGACACCGAAACACCCATACATACTTTGAAGGGACACAAGAGCTGGGTGTTATGTGTTAGCTGGAGCCCTGATGCAAAATATATTGCTACAGGTAGCATGGATAATACTATTCGCCTATGGGATGCTCAAACCGGAAAGGCGCTCGGAGACGCTATGAGGGGTCATACAAAATGGATCACAGGCCTCTCTTGGGAACCATATCATTTACAAAAACCCGATGTTTACAGATTTGCCTCTTCATCAAAAGATCAGACCATCAGGATATGGAATGCTACACTGAGAAGGGTAGAGCTAACTATGAGTGCTCACTCTGCCGCTGTTACATGTGTCAAGTGGGGCGGTATCGGGTTCATCTATTCCGCATCTCAGGATAAGACAGTCAAAGTTTGGGATGCCAGAGATGGAAAACTGCTGCATAGTTTGAATGCCCATGCTCACTGGGTCAATCATCTGGCATTATCGACGGATTTCGCCCTGAGGACTGCATATCATGAACACACCGGAAAAGTACCGGCCACAGATGAGGGAAAGGTGAACAAGGCCAAAGAAAGGTTTGAGAAAGCAGCTACATTAGGAGGGGAGATTGTGGAGCGTCTGGTAACAGCGAGTGACGATTTCACCATGTATCTCTGGGAGCCAAAGAAGGGGACGAAGCCTGTCGCTAGATTATTAGGACATCAGAAACTTGTGAATCATGTGTCGTTCTCGCCAGATGGCAGACTCATTGCCTCAGCATCGTTCGACAATCATGTCAAGCTGTGGGATGGGCGTGATGGAAAGTTAGTTTTTCCCTCCCGATGCGATGTACAAGCTTTGCGCTAAGCGAGGTATCTCCAAGGTTCCTTCATACCCTCCGTGGCCACGTAGCTCCCGTGTACCAGTGGTGGGTTATTACCCAAATTGACATTAATCCTGAGAATTGGTCCTAACTAGATCAAAGCTCCTTCTCCGCAGATTCCCGGCTCCTGGTGTCATCTTCGAAGGATACAACGCTGAAAATTTGGGACGTCAAGACGGGTAAACTGCACACGGATTTACCTGGCCATCAAGATGAAGTATTCGCTGTTGATTGGAGCCCCGATGGGAAAAAGGTTGGCAGTGGTGGGAAAGATAAGGTAATTGAATCCTCTCCAACATACCCAGTCTCCTCCTTACTCGCTAATGAAATTTAGGCTGTGAGGCTGTGGAAGCATTAGAAGTTGTGTTCTGAGCTATCATAATATTATTAAATAATATGCATGCGGCTTAAAAAAGTTTGGGAAAAGTTATCATGATTTGTTCGGCGGCCCCGCAATCTAAATTCTCACGTGTGATATTTTCCCTTCCCACGTCCCCCCACATGTCGGAGAAGGGTTCATGTATTATCACTCGGGGACTAATCAATAATCCCGATTGTAAACGATTGGCCAGCCCCGCACCATCGGGGCAGAAGAATGAGGAGTCGAGTGAACATTGTACAGGAGCTGACGATGAATGAGGGGTGTCTGCGTGTGTGTAACGTGTCGGAATGCAGTTTCTATTGTTTAGCAATCTACTACCGCATCCCACGATACCGGTATAGTGTGATAGCGGTGGATTCCCACGTCCAAGGATTTGTATTAGTACCGTAGTATCATAGTCTAGCCTACCGGTATTCCCCTCAGTTTGTCCATTCCCTATTTATTGTGTGCTTCGACGATGCACCCTAGGGGATGCTATTTGAGTACTCGTACAGTATTGGTAAACTACGGTAAGTTACAGATAGCAGGAAAGACCTCTCAGCCCATCCTGTGGGGGAGAAGGAGCCCGCAAGAGGCAGTTGGAAGCACATCCCTTTACTTCAGCTTGTAATATTAGTTGGGTAAGAGAAGGGCCTTGGCATAACAGGGGCCACTATTTATTGGCATGTGATGGGGGAATGATCCGAAGACGCAGGGAAAACTGTTTGTTCATGACGACAGCGGGCAGAAAAGGCAACGGGATCACATGCCAGAGTGCGGTGGAGTTTGGACGTTTTCCCGCCCGAGAAGGCTTTTTCTCTTTCTAAATTACCTCCCCCATACTCGAGCACTTTTCCCCGCGATAGTCTACTCTACTGTGTCTGAACTGTTCTTTATCTACTCGTACTCGTAATTCTATAATAATACGGTAGCCTACCGTATATCTCCGGGCGCTGGGAGTTGGTGAGAGAACAAGGACTAGGAAGGTGGGGGGGCTTTGAGTCCCTCACGTGTAGTATCATACCCGAGTACTGTACTAGTCCGAAGTCAGGACCCATAGTCTAAGCTTCCAACGCGTCGGTCGAGACGTGGAAAGTGTCACTCGCCCTCACTGCCGGTATGGTGTGGTGAAACAGGAAGCACGCTTCACTTGTGCTGCACGATGCTCCATCCAGTTCTGTGGGGTACTTGTACTCGTACCGGCACCATACAGCATCATACAGAAATATCCCATAAATCCTGGACTGGACCATTGCCGGATTGCATACCGTGGGCTGCATACGATACCGTACCCTACACACTTTTCACTTTCTACCTCCCTCCCTTCTCTCTCATCCTACCGCATTCCTTCCCCTCTGCCCGTTTTTTCCCCCTTGACACATTTCCCTCGCGTCATAGTTGCTTGGTGCAGAGGTAGTCTACCGTTGGGGTGTATTCACTTTGGTCTTTGTCTGGTGTTTCACGGTTTGTAGATAGGTACTCGTGTTTAACTATGATCGGTGCCGGCCACTTTCCGTTTTGACTTTCACAAAGGGTGGAAACCCTTCGTGAAGAAGGAAAAAAAAAAACAGACACTGACATCTCATCCGTCCGTCCACACAGATCATGTCCTCGGCCGCCCTTCGCGGCGCTTTCGCAAAGTCCAGGTTATCTCTGTCATCCTCTTCTGGAGCATGTACCTTCTCCAGGGCAACCCGCACGGTCCACCAGTGCTCTCCATTCGCAGGATCTCCCGCTTCTTCACCAAGCGTTTGACGTCCTTTCAGACCGTGACCTTGACGTTATTGTATCTTTATCTCGCACGAAACTTCGCCAAGATCTTCAATCTCGAGAGTCCGGAGCCGCTTGCGAATTTGTACTCTCGGAGTTACTTTCGTGCGACATGGGTTATGACGGCGTTGGATGCGGGATTTTGGACTGCTATGCGGATAAAGACTGGTTGGTTGAGGGATATTTGCAGCGTCGTGTTCAGTTTGTATTATCTGGTGGCGGCCGAAAGGGCGGACGAGAAGGTATGATGGTTTCCTCTCGAAAACTTTGGCAGGATTGGGGTTGACGGCTGGTGCAAACAGGTTCGCAGGGTCCGCGCAACCATCACGGTTGATCATTTACGCGTTTCCTGGAATAAATCCCAGACTCCGTATCTGAAGGCGCTCACTACATTGGTGAACCCGGCTCCGAATCGATTCGGTCCCCGACATATTCGGATTTCCCGACCGAAGGAGTCAATTTATACGACCCCCGTCGATGCTTGGCTGTATTTCGAAGGGACTCGGGAAGAACTTAAACATTGCTCCAAGTTGATCCTTGACTTTCCCGGGGGTGGATTCGTTGCCATGTCGCCTCGGCATTACGATGACATGCTTCTCGCTTGGGCACGGAAATGCCCGGGTATCCCCATCATTGCTGTGGATTATAGGCGCGCTCCGGAATTCCCATATCCGTATGCGCTTAATGAATGCTACGACGTTTATCATAGCATTGCGTGCACCAAGGGAAAGTGTGTAGGATTATCGGGGGAGACTCTTCCCAGGATTGCTCTCGGTGGAGACTCTGCCGGAGGGAATTATGCTGCTGGTGTGACGCTCATGATCTTGAATTCCACCAGCACGAGCTCAACAGGGCATCTGATGGAGGAGGGATGGAAAGGGCTGCCGTTGCCGGATGGCTTGGTCCTGGTCTATCCATCGTTGGATTTGAATATCGGTTCTTGGATGAATGACGATCAAATGAAACTTATTCGCCAGAGGGACATGCGAAAAACGAACCGCAACGTTGTTAAGCGCAAGAGTGAGTACTTTGAGCATGCCTCCGGTATCGTCCGTCCGCATAAAAGTGACGAGGACTACGATGAGGAGAGCGATAGCGACCCGGTGGTCACGAACGGATCCCTCCAGAGTAATGGCAGTATTGTGGGCAAAACTGTGCCTGCGATCACAAACAGCAAGACCCAGCCACTGTCCACTAGACTCGCCGTCACTTCTCGTCTCTCATACTTTAATGACCGTCTGCTCACACCAGAGATGATGCGAGCAATGGTGATCCTATACATTGGACCTCATAACCGACCAGATTTCGCCACAGACTTCTTCCTCTCCCCCATTGTTGCCCCGGAAGACCTCCTGGCAAGGTTCCCAAAAACCTACTTCCTCACTGGCGAGCGAGATCCCCTCGTCGACGACACCGTGATCTTCGCCGGCCGCATCAGACAAGCGAAGAAGGCCGTCTGGAGGCACCGCCGGGACCTAGGGCTCGAGCCAAGCAAGTCACGTCCGGGCGAAGGCGTAGAAGTCAGCCTGATCCCAAGCATCAGCCACGGCTTCCTGCAAATGTCAACCCTCTACCCTGAGGCTCGAAGGGAGATTAACAAATGCGCACGCTGGTTTAACGAGATACTTGACGACCGGCCGTATGACGACTCCGGCGACGACGACGAGCCATCCTCCGGCGGCGCCGGCGTCTTTGGTGGTGGATGGAGGAAGCACAAGAGAAGCTTCACCGGCGAGAGTATGACCAGTAATGACGAGGATAAGCCATTAGAGATGTCTGTTATTAATAATGGAAATGCCAGGGGTGGTAGAGGTCGGGGAGCGCCCTCGGGACGAAGGGGCCGGAGGATGGGGAGTGATGCAAGTCTTGGCAGCGAAGTGGATCTGGTTGGTAGGAGGATGCAGGGGCTTGCGGGTAGATTGACCGCCGGGTTAGAAGATGAGGATGATCAGTAGTTTTTTCTGTGTGTGTTGCGAGTTGGGGGAGGGAGTTGAGGCGTTTGCTTCCATACGGTACCCATAAGTTGTAAATATTTGCTATGTCTGTAAGTAATGATTATGCGTGCATGAGGGAAAACGGTTCAGGTCGAGTTAGAGGGTGTTTTGCTACCATGAGCGGTAGGGTTTCGGGTCTGGCCTTTGGATCAAGTATCGTATGATATCGTCTCGCTTTCTCATTGTGGGGTCGCGGAGTTGAGTGAATTGTGGAGGTGTTAGTCTTGTTCTGCGCACTCAGGATTTTTGAGGTTCGAGTGATGCTTTGTGAACTATCGGGTAAAATCCGTAATTGCTCTTAGTTAAAGTATGATTGCGCGATAACGATATCGAGGTAGTGATCATAGTGGTGTCCCATAGCTCTCGTACTGTACTATAATACATTATACTGGGGAACTTTGTGCGCAGCATCTAGCTATTATTATCCTGCCAGTGCCAAGTTCCACCCAACAATACCAGGAAAATAATAATAATACGGTACATTTGACCGGAATCCCAACAAGGGTATTGTTATGGCTAGACTACGGAGGACTCGAATACGAGTCGTTGAAGGTGAGAGAAGGAGGTAAGTTACAAGTCCAATCACTCGTTCTGAGAAATACGAACAAGTCCCGCACCCCGCCTCACCTCTACTTGTGCTATGATATGATACTCATTGTTCGGAGAATCAATATGGTCTTCTGGGAACATGTGTTGTACTTGTATCATAAATATTATTATTATTATTATTATTATTATTATTATTATTATTATTATTATTATTATTATTATTATTCACCGTTGTATGTAAGACTGCATTATCACGCCTTTTAACCTTGGGGATTCATAGGATGCCTTTTCCATCCCCCCCTCTAGTTTCCTCTTTTGCCACCCCTCCCCCCTTCCTTGGGTCATTTTCCGCTTATCATAGGGTAGTTTTCGCGGCGGGGAGTTTGAAGAAAAGTAGGTATTTGATGGCTCTGTATGATAAAAAGGAGAATGTTTCTTGTTAATAGAGGGTAGGTGGCCTGGAATGCTGTTTCACTTGTTTAAGTTTAGGATGTGTAGAGTTGGGTTTGGGTTTATTACAGCGTGGTTCGGCACTCGGGATTGATTTCGTATTTATACAATTTTGTATGATATAATACCGTAAAAATTAATACTGTTTTTTAGCGGTTTAAATAATATCTTAAGTTTATTGACTACTAGAGGTGAACGTGGTGAGTTTTGCTGGGTTTTATTTTTTTCCTTCTCTCATTCGCTTTCGGTTTATCGGATCTAGGGACTGTTTGAGACAGCATTGCCCGTGAAACAAGTTGGGTGCTGGTTGATTTGAGTTGATTTTGGTAGATGGATTCGGGATTTTGGCCATAAATTAAATACCTGTATTGTGGATAGATAACTGGCGTGTCGGGTTTGGGGAGCATTTGTTGGGGGTTAGGTTTTTGGGACACAACGTTTACTATAAATCACTGGTGTAGATGATTTCGTTCGGGCTGAGCAATGACAGACAGCGATGAATTTTCATGATTCGATTTCTCACTCGTTGCACAACTCAGTATCTGCGCCACACGTGACACCTGAAATAGCCACACCAGGAGAGCCACTTCACACAAAAAAATTATCATACTATCATACTTCGGCAAAACTCGCAACATATCCACTCCTACTATCCAATTCAAGATGTCAGACTTTCCCTTCGATGACGGCCTGACAAACGCAAAACTCATTCCGGCAAACGTCTTCTCCCCACCACCCCCATTGCCGAGAAGCAAGCAACAAGGGAGGCGAGAGCGCAAAAGGTCCGAATGGGAGGAAAAAAACCGACTTCGCGCGGCCCAGCGAGCCGCCGAGGGCCTCCCACCGTACGTACCGGATATTGAAGTGGACTTTCTGAGGAAGAAACGGCAGCTGGAGATCCAACGGCAGCGAGAAACCCAACGGCATCAATCTCCCCCCACAATGTCGCAGATTAGAGAGGAAAAAAAGGCCAAGGTCGACCATCACGAGGAGCAGGCAAACGTCAAAAAGAAGCGAAAAATCGAGACCAGTAATGGTGAATTTCCACTGTTGGACGGTGGTGTTCCGGGGCCTGTGATACAGCCCCATCAAGGACAGTTGAAAGCTCAAGCGTTTAGGCTTAAGCCACTGAGAGCCAAGTTACCGATTTGGGAGCACCAGGGTGCTATTCGGGCTGCTCTGCGGGCGAAGAACGTGCTCGTCATGCTTGGAGAGACTGGTAGCGGGAAGAGTACTCAGATTGGCCAATTCCTTGTTAATGAGAAGTGGATGGCTCGGCGGAGGGTTACTATCACTTTTGGGAATGCTGATGGAACGGATAAAGAAGTTATGGCCGGTGGGTGTATAGCAATTACACAACCCCGCCGTGTCGCCGCGACAAACCTTGCTAGGCGGGTGGCGCAGGAGATGGGCTGCCATCTTGGGGATGAAGTCGGGTACAGCGTTCGCTTCGACAATAAGAGTTCGGAAAAAACGCGGGTTAAATTTCTTACGGACGGGATGTTACTGCAGGAGATGTTGCATGACCCGTTATTGAAGAGGTATTCTGCTGTCGTTGTCGACGAGGCGCATGAGAGGACTGTGGGCACAGACTTGGTTTTGGGGTTCTTGAGGGGCTTGGTGTATGGAAGGCGGAAAGGTTTGAAGGTTATTATTATGAGTGCTACGTTGGAAGTTGAGAAGATGGCATTGTTTTTTGAGAGGGATAGGGACGCAGCATTGGCATTTATTAAGGCGAGAGAGGGGAGAAGGAGTGAGAAGAGGAGTGTTGTGGTGGTCAATGGGAATAGGAATGGCAAAGTGGATGGTGGGAAGTTACCGAATGGGAAAAAGGGTGAGCGTGCTCCAAGGATAAACGGGAATCCGTACGATCGAAAAAATGATAAAAAGGACTATTCTCCGCCATTTGTGAATGGTGAACGCAAGGGCTTAGTAGAAGGGGGTGGTAGTAATAATGAAAGCTCTTCTGAAGGCCCTGATACCGAGAATGAGCAGTACGATGGGACTGTCGCCGCTTTTAGAGTTCCCGGACGACAATTCCCGGTGGAGATATACCATACCCCGGAGCCTGTTGTGGACTACGTTGATGCAGCCTTGAAGACTGTCTTTCAACTGCATTATGCAGAGCGCCTCCCAGGGGATATACTAGTATTCCTAACGGGCCAAGAAGAAATCGAATCACTCCGAAAGCTGATCGAAGACTACGCCCAGAGCATGGACAACAGCGTCCCGAAGGTGAGGCATTCCCATCCCCATCGTGAGGTAGTTCTCTCTTTAACGTTGTTTCCAGATCCTCGTCTTACCCTTATACTCTGCCCTCCCCCCGGGCCTCCAACAACGAGTCTTCCAACCCGCATATGAAAGGAATACCCGAAAAGTCATCCTCTCAACCAACATCGCTGAGACCTCTGTCACAGTCCCAGGCGTCCGCCACGTTGTCGACTGCGGCAAAGTCAAGATGAAGCAATATCGGCCTCGAATTGGCCTCGAATCATTGCTCATAACCCCTGTATCTAAGTCCTCTGCCCTCCAACGGGCCGGCCGTGCCGGTCGTGAAGGTCCGGGAAAATGCTATAGATTGTATACCGAACGGGACTTTATGTCGTTGGCGGATACTACGGTACCGGAGATTTTGAGGTGCGATGTTGCATCTTCGATCCTTACGCTCAAGGCACGAGGGCAAGAGGATGTTCTTGCGTTTGATTACTTGGACTCGCCGGGGAGGGAGGCGCTAGGGAGGGGTCTTGAGCATCTTTATACTCTGGGCGCGCTGGATAATTCGGCGAAGATTAATGAGTTGGGGCATAAAATGGCCAAACTGCCATTAGTGCCATCTCTGGCAAGGGTTCTTATAGCGGCGGCGGAGCCCGGGGCGGATTGCCTGCATGAAGCCATTGATATTATCGCCGCCCTGTCGGTAGAGAATATCCTACTGACCCCAACCGGCGACGAGAAGCGCGAGCAAATGGAAGAAGCAAGGAAGGAATTCGACAGGCGGGAGGGAGACCACATAATGCTCCTGACACTAGTCCGCGAATACGAATCCCAACCGCAAAAAAAGGCCTGGGCGGAAAAACACTTTGTTTCTCACCGCGCGATGCAGAACCTCCTAGTACGCCCATCACCCGCTCCTCCTCTAAATCCTAGCTAACAAAAAACAACTAGGACGTCCGCAAACAACTAAAGCAATACACCACTCACTTTACAGGCCCCTCCTCCCCTCCGCCTACCCCGGCAGCGACAGTAACCCCAGACCTAGCAACTCGAGTCCTAAAATGCTTCCTGAAGGGCTTCCTTCATAATACAGCGAGGTTAGTCCCAGACGGGAGTTACAGGACCGTTGTCGGGAACCAGGCCGTCGGGATTCATCCCTCCAGCGTGCTATTCGGGAAGAGAGTGGAGGCTATTGTTTATCATGAGTTTGTGTATACTACTAGAGCATTTGCGCGTGGGGTCTCGGCTGTGGAGATGGGTTGGGTCGGGGAGGGGTTGGTGGGCGGTGGCTGAGGGCGTGAGGGGAAGGGGGGATAGTAAATAGTCGTTGTGATCATTGGCGTGTAATTATTGCCATGTCACGTGGGTGGTATTCTGGAAAATGGTGGTTTGCCTTTGTGGATGTATGTATACCGTACTCGGGCGCAAATTAAGCATTCGAAATGCTCGTCAAAGGTAGTTTAACCAACCTACTCATGCCAAGGTTATAGCATGTCGCCACAACCCCCGCTGCTCGTTTTCTCGCAAACGGGGGCACTCATACTGAGTGCCCGACAGTTCAACGTGAGTGGACAGATCAACGTGAGTTTGTGGCTCAGCATAGGAAAATTGAATCAGGGCTTACGACAGAGTTACTCAGACACAGTCTGCTGCAGTCCAAACACTAAAATAAGTACCACAACCACAAAACATTTATTTTTGCTTCACCACCTATCTAGAGGTGTAGAGTCTGCATCTGACAGCCCCAAAAATATTTTTGGAACTGTAATGACCTCTCTATCATCAGCTTCTCATGCGTGAGTACAAGCAATAATAATTGCTAATTATTAAGTAGTTGTCGAGTTACTTGACATTAAAGTTGACTGATCTATTGATTTTTACTGGTTACATCAAACTAGGAATGGCCATATCTCAAAACAGCTTTCTTGAGTCCACGATATTTGGTTGTAACCCATTTTCCTGCCTTCAACAAAAAATATCCAAGAGTTCAGGCTTTAGCTGAAACAGTCTCATATGTACCTAGTACATCATTAGCTATAGCATCTCGTCTATTCACTCCTTCGGGAGAGTACTGTACAATACTTGATTGTTAGATGTTGTATCAAGTGAAAGTTCCCGACCACAAGCCACAAGTTACCATCGAGCCACAAACTCACGTTGAACTGTCGGGCACTCAGTATGATATGAGTTGCCCCTGTTTGCGAGAGAACGAGCAGCGGGGGTTGTGACCACGAGTAAGTTGTTTCAATACCGCTATACGCAATCTTAAGAGGCGCTCTTGGGAAAAGCCCCTCCCGAAAATTTCTCAGGAAGCTATCCGCTACCGGTAATCCATACTTACACCGTGCTGTATAGGGAAGTTGTAATATTGCTGATAGAGCCTTGTTTAAACTATTATATGGTATACGTAAGGTATGGTAAAAGACGTGTGATGACCTGTTTATTACCGGTATTTGTGACGGTATTATAAGTGTATGATCAGGCATGATATATTAAGAACACAACACATATCTACCCAGACCTATCCGGATCTGATACTGGCGCATATGATACTTGAATGGGAACAATGATACCTGCGTGAAAAGGAGAAGAGAGAAGCCAAGCCGAACTATTCTAAGAAAGAGTATTGAGGCAATGTTAGCACCGTAGTGCGCTGTGACAAAAAACGAAGGGGAGAAGGAGAGGCAAATGCGGATTATTGCCCCGAGGAAGTTAGAATCGTTCTACCCCTCTATATAAAAAAAGGAAAATCCATCTTGATACCTTCTCTGGAGGAAGTGGAGACTTGTTTATTCTACTCGGATATGATACAGTTGGAGGGGAACACCTGATCAAATACACACATAACCTCAATACATTCAACCCCCCCCCCCCCTACGGGTATCATACCGACCGTGTATGATACATCCCCCATATCCTGGTGGGCCAAAGATCAAAGTGAACCACACACCCGTACAAACTGTATAGTACATGCTTGCTAAGCGCAAGATATTTAGTTAACCCATTGGCAATCATCAATGTCTAGCAAGAAATTGCTCAAAACACTTTTCTATTCTCCGATTCTCTGCATCTCTCCAACTCTCTGCATCCTTGCCCTTTTTGGTGTTTGCATCCTTAATTTCTTTGATTTTTTTCTCACAAACCTCACTGACTAGCTTCTCAAGTTGAGGGCTAAGAAGCGTCACTTGCTTCTGGCTCTTCGATAGTTCTCCCGAGATGAGGAATGCGAGCAGCTATAAAGATGCGTTATGAATCACTAACTGGGCCAAGCAATCGAGAAGCACTGCCAGAGCACTCACCGCGCTTCCTCCTCCCACAATTGCCAATAACATAATCCCAAGCTGCAAATTCACAATATTCAAACCCCGTTGAATTTCCCCGATACTCCCTTTGATTTCTCTGAGATCCTGGGAAATTGTCAATACCAAAGACAGCCTCCTAGCAATGAGTTCATTTTTCCTACCTGAGAGATCCTGGTGAAAATGTCCTCGGGATAGGGTGTAGGGGACTCGAGTGACGTATTGGGTACGTTCGGGTGACCTCCGCTGGCCTGCTTTGCCCCGGGCTCCAACTTGGGCGCTTTATCAGGAATGCTGGCAAAAGCTCTGTGGCGCTGGATCCTCGAGCAGATCCTAGGCGAGCTAGACATGGCTACCCTACCGAACCGAAACATTTTGTTGAAAAAGCCGCGTTCCTTTGGAGTTGAGGGATGTGATAGCCGGTGTTCGACCTTTGGTTGTTGAATTGCAGGACTTCGTTCCTCCTCAATCAAGAATAGGGAATTCCTCCCCACTTATACTTTACTTCCAGGTCCAGTGCTGCATCATGTATTGTACGAGTAGGACACGTAGACTAGATGGCCTACGGGCACATTACGAGCAATTGCGTCGACAACCTTCGTGATGCGGCCGACTAGTCCCTGCCCTCTACACCATATCAAACTCCTCTCAACATCTTACCAGGGCCCGATACTAGCGCAAGCACAGTGCTGCTTAGATAAACGGGTCATTATCCTAACCCTTACCATACCAAAAAGCCTTCTGGTTCTTTTATCGATCGGCTTGGCGGTAGTAGTGAAGATTTAGCTTTCCGCCATTTTTACTTGTAGTAATCTCTTAGAACCCGTGCCCGCACTAATCACAATAGGGTGAATCGCTCCAATGTCCTCATTGCATATTTTAAGCCTTTCCAATGGGGCGGGTACTCGTGCCACAACTCCCCAAAGCTCACTTGTTCACTTTTGGGAGCACTCCACTGAGTGTCCGACAGCTCAACACAACTTTGTGGCTCAAAAGCACTCTGAGTCACACTATTACTTTGTGGCTACACTGTATATTCAAGCTGAATATGATAGTACTTTGAATTTCAATGGAACTTTGGTACTCCAAGGTCCATTGAAGATCAATAGCAATGCGAAACTTAAAATCCTGGAAAGTTTGTTGTATAAAATAAAATAACAGAATATTATCATAAAATATAGTCTGATTCTATCTATCAATAACCTTATATCTATTACTGTCTGTCATGCCACTACTACCATTAATTATACTCACTAGTCAACAGGTAGAGGCCTATTATGGTGTCAAAATATGTATTGAGGTATCTCTTACAACACTTCATACTTTGGAGTGCAATAAACAAACTCTAAACATTACTGCAATAGCTTGTAAATATGAGGTACCTATTAGAAAATAAAATACAGCATCTATTAAGCTGTAAGGTTGTATTGAACCTCAATGTACAATACAGCCACAAAGTTGTGTTGAGCCACAAAGTTGCATTGAGCTGTCACGGATGAACAAGGCCAGGCGCCGTTGCGGTGTCATAGGTGTGATAGTCAGTGAGTGCTACGCAGTACAATCGATTTGGATAGGAGAGTGGCAAATATCGTATCAGATGGCCCACAGAACGGGTCTCATCTCTACCGCTAGTAAGCAGAGTAAGCAGATAGCGTATGCCGATACCGCCGCATGGTATTTTGCATCTTGGAGCGACCCGGGCAGGTTGTGAGGGTGCGGACTTTGGTGGCTTCGGGCGCCCAATAGGATTCAAGTATCATCTCATTACAGCTTTGGGTTGAATACAAAAGTCCCGGAAACAAATGCGGTGAATGGTGGGTACACAGATGTTCGTATGATAGAAACGGAATTATATTTCAGGAATTGCCTGGGCTTTTGGTCTGTCGTTCCGGCGCGGTTGTGCGATATTTTTCTCGAAAAAAATGGGGGGTCAGACCCGACCTCTAGTGATATGTGCCGGGTGATATCTTGTGATGGGTTCCATGCTTGGAACAACGGTTGGCATAGTTTCGATACTCGGGGGAGATGGCGAGGTGTGATTTCGGGTTGTCGTCGCGGTGGGTTCTTTGAAACAACTTGTGCTCCTCAAATTTAGGTCGAGTGTGTGAGATCTCTAGAGTAAAAAGTAGGATTCAAATTCTCCTCAAGATAAGTTTTATGATTTATGATTTAATAATCCGATGGTACTAATTTCATACCCTCGACGCATTTAGCAAACTCGGTAGCAGAAACTCTCCTATTAGCCAATAACAAGAAAACGCGAAACCCGATTACCACCCTGAAATCAAAAAAAATCAAAAAAGCATAATAAAATGGAAATTATATGGCTGTGTCCAGCACGATTGACCATCCAAAACCGGAGGAATCCAATCCCCCCCGCATATATCCCTTCTCACAGCCCCCCTTTCTCTTGCTTGCGATAGTGGTGGAGACTATTTTCCCCACGCCCTCCCGGGCGCCTGCCGACTGTTCCAATCGCGCCTAGCCCCTCCCGCCTCTTCTTCCTTCCGAAAGCCGCGGGCACAGCCTGAGCAGGGTACTAAGAGAGCCTCCAAGAGCGTTGCCAGCAACGGCGCTCCAGCAGGGACACGTCCTGCCCGAAGAAAGATCCGCCCTCGCCCTCCTTGAGCCAGGCCCAGAGGCTAGAGTGCGGGGTGATAGGCACATGCTGGATTGCAACATGAGTCTATCCGTGGCCTGTCTGGTGGGAGCCATAACGACACACATTGTCAATTTGTGACTGGGAACTATGGGAATACCGAGAAGGTTTGGAACGAGGAAGGCTCGGAGATGGTGAGGAATTGCTGATCGGAGCCTTTTCCGTCTAGTGGGACTGCTCTTGCCTCGTGGGGGCGCGGGGGGGGGTTTCTGGGGATTTTCCGAGCGGTGGGTGCTGAGTGGTGCGTACGTAGGAGGGGGCTGGCCCAGTAGGGAGTGCAGGTGGACTTTTTGGTTGGTTAATTGATTGGTGCCGTTCTCAAGTGTCAGTACCAAGCCTGCAGGTAGACCGATTCCTTGATTTTTTTTCGCGTTTTCGTCTTTCGTCCCTTGGGGATATGGGCAGTTTGATAGGGGATATTATGGACGGGGATTTAAAAAGTGGGAAACTGAACTGTATATATAGAGGATTATTGGTTGTCTCTGACACCTGCTGTTCGTTCGGGATAGTGAGATGTCTGGGGAGCTCTGTTGGAGGGGTATAATGTTTTACCCAAGCCGACCTAAATACTAAATCTAAAGAGACAATTTGTGTGAACAAGTTGGCACTGCGCATTGTTCCCATGCTCAGGAGCTCCCCCTTTCATGCACAGAGTGCGCAGTGGGTTATTTCTTCTTCTCCGAGTGATGGCGATTGCAAAAGCAAGAAAACAACCTCCCCAAGGGCAAAACTCCCGAGCTGGAAGTAGTTACACAACATAAAAAGGAACCTTCCATCTGCTGGATAAAGGGAATGTGTTTCAAACAAAAGAAGAATGCAAAAGAGCACTGAGAGGCCCAAGGCGAAGGTGCGCTACAACTCTTAACAATGACCGCCGGGCTTCTTAGAGAGTTGTCCCCATGGAGAGCTGCTAGCATTTGGGCACGGAGAAGGTCTGAGTGCCTGGGGGGCAGGTCGTGAATTCCCACCGCCGGGGACGACGACTCTTTCCTTTCTGTAGAGCTTGATGAGACACCTGCATGTGTAGGTGTGGAGGGGGAGGGGGGGGGGAGAATTGAACAGAACAGGGAGAAAGGGTCGACGAGTGATAATTGCCTTTGCCTTGTTAATAACAAGAGATGATAGTATAGTCTACTCGAGGACAAACCGTAACGGGGGATTCAAGAGAACGAGGGATTCAGCGGGAATCAGAGAATAGTAGGCGGCGGGAGGAAGCCTTGCTCAAGGTTATAATTATTATGATGGCAAACCTTTAGTCGTAACGTACTTTTCTGTGCGACCTCTAGCACGGCATCAGAGCCTATTGTTAGGGCGGACCCCTACCTACCGAGGCTGACTTGTGGGTGACATATCATACCCCAGAAACTGGGGTAATCGAACCTCTCGCTGGGACGTCCAGAATTCCCCTTTTTGGATTGAGGGAGGCAAGCATAGCGACAAAAACCAGATGTCACCCCCGCTAAGACAAAAAAAGAGAAAATACTACCAATCTAGTAAAGAGAGGCAACTCCAACGCCCTAGAGCCAGGTCCAATTATCATATCATATTCCAGTTTCTAGGGTTAACGTACTGTACCGGGAAGCGGTCAAACGAGGGACGGACCAATTAAAAGGCGCCAAGGGAGTATCATAGAAATCTGGAAATCTCAATTGACATCCAACAGTAGGAAGAGTAAATCCAGAAGAGCAGAAAATATTCCTGGTAGCGCAGTAGTTAGATTTGCCATTTTGGAGGCTGAATTTGGAGATGTGATTTTGTCGAAAGTTCTGTGGTGGTGGTTTGGCAGGGTTCACAGACAAACTAGTTCGCCTCTACGTCCAACCCACTTTCCAGGCCAATAGGTTGTGGTTCGCCTGGCGGGGGATAATGTGGGATTGTGACATCACATCCGCAGGAGAGTAGGCCTACAGTACTCGGGTACGGGCACGAAACCTGAGCCTTGCCTAAGAGACGCCAATTCCGTCCCCCAAAGATCCCTGAACCTTTGATGGAATATGGGTCTTGAATATGTTCGTTTCTTTCGACCGGACAACCGATAGCATAGACCATCCGTCAAGGGGTTTTGGGTATGGTGCCCAAAAAAGGAATTTTGGACACAAAAGTATCGAAACAATGCTATTCTGTCCGCAGCTAGAAAATGCATAAACAAGCGAGATCTGGCCCGGACCGTGAATAAAATCCACCCTCACGGGTGTCCATCTAGCGAAAGCCCTAGATGGCAACGGGCTCGGTTCGAGTGGGGTATAGGAATTTGAACTGGTTCGCCTAGTGGCAAATTTCCATCCAGAACTCACCCAGATCCTATCACAATTTGAGGACAGTTATTGGCAACCCAGATCGTATCGTAGGAGCCATTTCTTCTTCCGGGGTCTAAGTTATCGCTGAGAGTGTATCCACCTGGATCACCTGCAGGCGTCTCGTCAGGTGATATATCATAGTCGAAGAAACCCAGGGCGGCTATAATCGAGATGGCGAGCTCAAAATTTGGTACCGGTTCTGACGATCTATCCAGATCTCGCTGGAGGGAGCCTGTATGAGTACAAGTAGGGTGCTTGAGTACTAGTACCCGCAGGCTATGCATCGCATACAAAGCGTTTCAAATCTTTAAGGATCCATCTAGTAAAGGGCGTGTGAGGCGGGTGCCCACGCTATTGGGGGTGCCGAAAGGTCCTGTATGTGAGAAAAACGCCGTCCTGGACCAACCAGTTCGCCAGGGTTGGACTCTGGGTGCAAATGGCAGAATTATTTCGCGGGCTAGCCGTCAGGGATCACTATCGATGTGCCTGTCTGGTCTCCAAAGATAGGACCCCGAGTAGGATTCGCTCGACAATTGCCTGTGGAAATGTGGGTTAGAACCGAGTTTTATCTTTTACCTCTCGGAGAGTCAGTGCACCCCCACACCTCCCTCAGGCAAGAAATTCGGTGCTCTCATCAAGCAAGAGGTGTCCGAAAACAGGAATTGCTGCTTTGTATGATATGGGGGCTCCGATGTGCATATGTTTTCTGCGAATCCCTATGGGATGGGAAACGTGGTCCTAGTAGGGACCCAATTTACTCTTGCTCAGTGAACTTTAAGAAATACAATTGATGGATGAGGCACTGTACTGTACTGATACTCACCTTCCAATTCAGCACACCAATCAAAAAAAAAATTCAATTCAAGATCTTACCGAGCAATGAAAGATTTGAACTCTCAGATGAGCAGCTTGCTGTGCACCACTAAAATTTGACCAAAGTCAACAGCCACACCCCAGTTATCTGATATCTCTCGGTTTAACTTGCAGGATTTTAAGCGCCTGCTATAGCAGGCTGCCCTTAGGTGCAGGTATCATAGGAAATAGGCCCTGACTGATTAACTGGTTGCTCTAGCAATAACCTAAAGGATCCCAAATTCTTTGTGAAACCTCCCTACTCTGGGGGGGGAGCCGCTTGCAATCCTAGAGTTGGCATCAAAAGCTGGGTTAGAGTCCCGGCAAATGCCTACCGAGTCCCACCACGGCTGACATACAAAAAATTACAACTACTCGTGAGCGTCCCCGAACGATCGAATCACCCCTCAAAATCCACCTAAAAGCGAAACGCTCTTTAGACTCATCTCTCCCATGTGTGTCTTTGTTTTTGGAAAGCAATTTTTACTATTTTCTAGTTCCCATGAGCCACTCAATCATTTAGGGCGCGAAGCGGAAGCCAAGGCGTCAGTCCAGGAATCCTGGTACAGTACTGTACCCAATCCAGACTTGCAGTGAGGGCATGAGACATAATTCGCGGTACCTTATTACCCGGGTATAGGCACTGGAAAGGAAATCAAAAAAGAAAATCTCAATACTGCGGAGTGCCTGCCGGCAGTGATTCGATGCCTCGGATGATCTGACGTTTGGTGTCACAATCGCGAGGTTTATAAAATTTACCTGCAGGAAGAACAGCCTTTTTGCAAAACCTACCAAATGTTCGAGTACCGCAACGCAATTGTGCCACCGGCTTGTTTTGGAGTGCCGATGAACCAATAGTACTTGTAACGGTACCAAGCGGGATTCTGTTCTAGCGGTGTGCATAGCAGGAGGAAATGGGCTATACTGCAGTATCATCCACAGGGTGTCCTAACTTCACAGATTGTCCGCTGATCCAGGCGTTCTCCGCTTTATCTGATGATATGCTTGCCAGGAATGGTTGACGATCTCCAATGGGGCCAACCTGCCTAGTTAGCTAGGTGGGAGTCCGGCAGTTGTGAGAATTCTTTTAATTAAATTTTGATACCTGTATCAGGTTATCGGAGGAAACCACGGTATCAACCCATGATAGGTTAAGTCTGAACCCTGAAAACTGGCCATCTGAAGGGCTCAAGGTTATACCATATCAGGAAAGCGTTAATCCCTGATAGGAGTTCCTCATCTCCGAATCGGGAATTCAGGACCCGTTGGGGTAGCAGGTTACAAGAGTTTCCACGGTGCTCAACAGTTCACGCTCGACAATCGTGGGTTCAGAATGGGGGTACCAATGGGCGTGCAAAAGGATCAACCTAGGGTGTTCCGGTCGCAACGCAAAACCTCTGCCATACCATCAGAAGAGAAATAGAAAGTCCGGATTGTCCCTAAACCAAAGCAAATCACTAATCCACAGTTGCTATGCGTTAAGGTTTACCGACTTTGGGAACAATCCAGTCTTTTTTTTTTTTGGCTGGCAGAGAGGGCAGCGCAGTCACACACAAGTAGGTGAAAGTCACCAATAGACTACTGTTGCCAGAGGTTGTCGCATAAGGTGCACCTAGCTCACATCCAACCCTTTTCAGGATAGAAGACTCTCCTTAGATAATAAATTTGAAGACCCTATTGTTTAATCCACTGTGATTTTTGAAATTATCACTATTATAGAGTCCCAATTCAGAGGTTGGCTCGCTTCAAACTCCAAATCTCAACCTCTTCAAGTTCCTATCACGATTTGCACAATAGTTATGGGCCAAGCGAATTTTCCAAAACAATAAACCCCCAAACCAAAGGGCATTTATATATATATCTCCTCACCATTACTCGTAATGGGGCGGGAATAAAAATTATTACATAACATGGCTCATGCGATCTAGGCCCAGCACCGAGACGCATGCAACGGTGGAAATATGCCTTGTCTACAGGTACATAATTATTGGTGCGATATGTGCTTTTAGAGTTAGGCCCTGGTACTCTCAAAACCGCATACGAGTATTGTACTGTACAGTACCACACAACAAATATATCATACATCCACACGAAGCAAGGATAACCCTCCAATACAACGGGGAATCGAACACGGATCGGATTTTCTTTTTTTCTTTTTTGATCTCGAGAATTCAATGTAAAGGCGTCCCCAGCTGTATCCACCTGGGGCTGTATCCAGACTGTGCGAACCATACCGTGCGAACCATACTGGGCATCAAGACATTTGACGCCATTCAGCTCTGGAGCGAAAAAGGGTTTTCTTTTATTTTTTTCGAGTGCCAAGTTTCGAATAGGCTTGCCAGATTTGAACTGTGAAAAAGGCGTTATTATACATACACTAAAAGTTCCTCAACTCGGAGAATTTTCAGAAAACGTTTTCCGACCCCGGCCGGGTCTGAATGGCCCCTTTTCCACAGGGGTTGGCTATAGTTACGTATTGCATGGGGCCGTGTGCACGTTTCAAGTGCCGTGCACCGTGGGTTGCGCCTGGGAGGCTCCTTTGAAGAAAAAAAAAGGAAAAAGTGAGATCAAGATGCCCCTACTTAGTATAGTAGGGCAAATTGGATTACAATATGCCAGGCAGAAAGGCTCGGAGTGTGCGCTTCTGCGTTCGGTCGAAAAAAAGGGTCCGGTGGGATCATTGGCTCTGGGGGTTCCAGACCCCTCACCGACCGGTTCAACCTAGCAGTATCGGAGCCACAGCCAAATCAGTATTTCTCATACTGGACCCACGACTCAGTATGATATCTTGTGGGTCTTGCTCTGCTCCGTACTAAAGTATCATAGGCATCCAACTCTTCGGGTAGGGAAGAGGAGTGAAACGAGGGTCACGACTGTCTATAAGCCACTCGAATTGATGAGTAGGCCAGACCAAATCGAAACCCCTCGAGGTCAAAAGAAGGAACCAAACTCTAAGTTAGATCCATAATTAGCGAGTGGAACCGCCAACCCCCCCAACGAACGAGTGGGAACCTCCGGGTTCCCGGAATGGGCGCACATGGCATCAGCGCTGATCAGCGACACCACAACCTCAACGACATATTGCGAGATTAGCTCGAAATAATCAAAACTCTACTCTCCTCGTATTCGAGAACAATGCCAGAACGCTAAGCCGGACGCTTGCAACACCCAGAGAACGAGAACCCTACCAACAACCCCCCCCCCAAAAAAAAACGGCTCTCCCAGATTGCACCGGCGAACTACTGATTCTGGTAGCGGAAGGAAGAAGAAAGGACATTAGCCATCTCCTCCGAGCGAGCATCGATACTTCCGGCAAGGTCAAGTAGATGGCGCTGCACGAGGCGGTGAAGAGGAGCCGTGAGGGGGTTGCCAAAGTCTTGTTGGTCAATGGAGCCTACTTGGAAGCTCCTGGGAATGAAGGGGAGAAGCCTGTTTATCCTATCGTCGTGGGACATAAAGAGGAGGCGATTCTACTGGGTGGTGGGGCCGATTCTACGACCCTGATAAAGTTGGGCGATGGGGTCGGGCGTTGGGAAAATATATAATGGGAACGTTCGAGAGATTTTTTGGCTGCTGTTATATCCTATAAGAGACCAAACTGGAACCAGGATTATGGTTTAGCGGGTACGGAGTCCCCTTCGGGTGATGGGGAAGGAATAAGCTAATCTCCTGGGCCTGCTTCCACCCCCGTGCTTTTTATAAAATTTCCTTGATTAGTGATATCATACTTAGGGAAAGGAAGAGGATTCTGTATCCTCCAGACTTGATATTTCATAACTGGATGGCTTGTTATCATACCGTGCCTAATATTTGCCATTAATTTTAAAAATTTTAAGCTACCGCTGGTTTGGCCTTGCACTTAAAGTTATGATTCATGCCATCCAAAAAAAACTTGCACCTGGAGTCACGATTTTGAAATGATGATACGCTTCCACGTTAAAAAAGCAACATTCCTATCTAGATTATTGGGAATACTAAGGAGAATAATGTAGAGAGTTTTATGAAGTGATTGGATGTCTTAATAGTCTAATATCCTAGTGAGATATAATCGATTGAAAAGTTGTACTGTACTTGTGCCTCCGAGCCAAGAGTTGGCACCTCTTTTTGAATAGCCCCATGGACCATAAAAATTATAGTGTTGCAGCCACTATCTCAAGGAGCACATACACTTCCATGTTGATAGCAATATTTTTCAGCCTGGAGACCCAATAAATCTATTAAGCATTAAGTGCTGCCAAGTTTTCCCACTACTGCCCATAAGTTTATATTACATGGGTGAGTCCTTCATGTAATTCCAACATGATTCAATCTCCATGATATTAGGTGAACTTGATGGGTAGAAAGGAAAATGTCTAATTCCTTGCAAGGATCATTATCAAATGTGTGATGTGGTCACTCCCGCAGGATACTTGTATGTTGTATCTTGCGCCACTTGCAAAGTCTTTCAAACAGCTCGAACACTTATTCTTTTTACATGTCAGCCGGCGCTATTCCAACAGAGTTGCCAATTCTTGGCTCGGAGGCACCAGTAGCCTGGTGCAGTCTTTGGATATCACGAATCATACACACATCACGGTGCTTACCAAACCGAGCAACCATCCCCCTGTCCACCGGGTGTTCAAATCCCAATGCTTTCCAACAGTGCTTGCCGTGGGCCGGACTGGGCCAGGTCCACCAAAGCCAGGCCTGGCCCTTGACTAAGCCATCGCGTTTCCCCAAACCCTAATAATACAAAACACCATTAGTCAGTGCGCTATGTAGAGATCTTTCTTATCCAAATAATTATTCAGCCCCTCAACCTGCTATTTGCGTGTACCAGAATGGCATTTACAGAAGTCCTGCACGAGTCCCATCAATTTCCCATTTTCCCCCCCAGATGTTGTGAAAAGTGTTGAAGTATAGAGGTCCTATGGCACTAAAGGTAATACGTCATGTGGAATGATGATCGCAATTCCGAGGAGTGCAAGTAGTTTCCTGTTGGAAATGTATTTATCATAGCTCTAAAAACAACGATACTGTGGGTACGATACGATATTGGAAAATTAAGAAACAAGTTATAATTCATATCGCTAAAACTTTGAAAATTAAAGGAACAACCAAATGGGGCCACCATTACCGTGGCGAAAGTGAGAGCGGGGAGGAGAGAAATGGGAGCCCAATAGAGTGGGGTGACCACCATTCTATCAAGCTGGCCAGGCGGCTTATAAACCATGGTACGCATCAGACACTATTAGCGCTACCAAAGCGCGGCGTGCAAGAGATTACATACAATTTCTCTATAGTTCCAGCGAGGTGCAGTAAGGGATCGGGCAACTATGATATATCTGTGGACCCCATGGACAAGTATTTTTTTTGGAAACAAGGGCTGAGTTATGTCTTCCGATTTCTACTGGTATGATGTCCCTATCCTCCCGTTATCTAGCATGGCGCTGAAATCTAGCAGGTGCATACCGGAAGAACTCGAATTAATCGGACCTTGTGCTAGGACGTTGGAGTTGCCTCTCCTAGTTAGTTAGGTCTTTGTTGCCTTGTTTTTCTTTTCCTTTTTCACCGGTATTTGTCTCGGAAAGCTTGCCTTTTTTTGTTTTGCTTCGCTTTTCACTCCAGTTCCCAGAGGTGGAAATTTTGGACTTAATATCACGCCCAGCACATGGTCCGTTTATCCGAGTTCTTGCGGAAGTCGGTGTCCAAGCTGGGGGGAGTCGGGTTCTCTGCTCGTGGGAGCATCACAAGTCACTTGTGTTCTCCGGGGTTGCAGGTTGGGCGGAAGGTTGAGCATTATCAGTCGAGTGGGACATTTATCTCCGTCCTCCAGGAGGAAAGAGTACTGTACTGTACTCGTAACTGTAAAACCACATTGTCCCAAGAAAACGGGGCAAAAAGTAGAGTAAAAAATGACTATGATACTAGCCACAAAGGGCTGTAGTACTGTACGCTGCCAGTTCTCTTGTTGATCGTGAAATCGGGTGATAATTATTATTGAAGGAAAATCTCCAACTAGTGACTTTCGCTACCGCAATAATACCTTCCACTGTAAATTTGGAGTTCCCTCGGGGTTCCTTACTCAACCAACACGATAGATCTGTGCGCGGCTACAAAATCTAGGCCTGAAGCAGTGCCTTGTATCAGGAGGATTTTCTCTCGGGTGAAACGTCCTTCAACCCCCACAGCTTCCAATACCGTCCAAATACTATATCATAACATTATGTGGATTCCCAAAGAATCCAATAAGACTGTATGATTAACAACCAGAATGGCCCGACCACTTAGGAGCCTTTAGCGCAGCATACCGGGAGGAGGCTGCGTCGATAAGCTGTGGCCCACGCACCTGAAACCAGTTTTCAGCATTTGATATAGCGCCAGAGACGCCGCCCCCGTGGAAAACATATCGACAACTTCCGAGTTTTCATAGCGCGTTACTCTTCCACCCATTCGCGTTTTCGCTCCTTTGAGAGGGTTCCTTTAATCCAAGACCATCACAGTGTCCATTCGGATTATTCCCTCTAGTTCTCTAGACCTATCACAGCTGGCTCCGACGGCCCAGGACTCGGCTACCATCCCATAATCCATCCTCTCACAATGGAGGCTGGATCCCGATTAGGCTTTAAAGAGCAATGGATCGCTTCCCCACCCCCCCCTTTTTGGAACTCTTCCATCTGGGTTCGCATCCTTCTGACGTGAGGTACTCTGTGGGGTCCCCAAGTATCATACCCCTCAGGGGGTAGATGAACATTTGAGTCTGAAAAAATTTAGTGCGGGCGCTCGGATGTGCATAAACAATCTACCATACAAATTCTTGATCCCTGTATCCATGTACTGTACTCGTACGAGTACTCTTTGAGGGGCGCTTGTGTAAGGAAGGTCAGTGGCTTGGGAGTCGCATATACAAGTAGTCCGGCCGCGAGACGTCCCGTGTATAGTACTGCACTGTAGGGGATGTCGGGCCAAAAAAACGGGCAAATACCTTGGCGGTCGAAGTTGAAGTCACCAGGATTTTCCGGGCTACAGCCACCAATGCACAGTACAAATATAGTCCTGGGTCTGGAAGGGACGCAATTTCTGGAGCTTCGAGCAAACCTATTCGTACTTGCATAGGCTTCACTAGCACTGCGCTTCGCCAGGGGAACACCGAGTATGTGATAAGCCTTGGCAAACTCTGAAGATTAAGCCAGGGAAGCGCCTTGAAGTATCATACCATACAGTTTGCAGCTCCAACACTAATGAGATTCTTTGTTGTTGACCTTCCAGAGGACCTTATGATGCTTGAGCTCAGCAACGCTGAGGAAATACAATTGGTTCCGAGCAGCTGTGCATGTTTGAACAAAATTTCCCGACGACCATTGTATTGGGTATGATACTTCATTCAACTGCCGGCAATCTTCTAATGAATAGGTCATTAGGGCGAAAAACCCAGCAACCTCTTCCATCTCTCTTGCAACAACCCTATTGGCCGCCACAACTTCTAAAAAATATCCCCCTATTACATTTCCATTTGCACCGCCAAAGGAACCTCACTATACGGTACAGTACAGTTACAATCTCGCAACGTCGAAAAAAAGAAAAAAAAAGAAACATATTGCCAGTGTTTTACCAATGACAGATTCGAAGTTTCCCGCGCTGACAGCAGCGCTCAGAGGTCTTCGAAATTCTGCACCACAACCTTCTCCAACTTCAACGTCTTCCTTACCTTCACTTTTCAAACCGTCCTTAAAGCCCAGGATGTCGTTACCACTCACCCCACCAGCAACGCCAGTAAAATCTCCCCGCCGAAAACACAAAAATACACCCCCACAGACCCCCGCGAGCAGCTTTGTCACCCCCACTACGACTACCCCTCCTATTCTCAACCTTCACACAATACACCCACTCCGTGTCCCTTCTAAAGGCCTAATTCCACTACCGGATGCGGCGCGCTCAGCCGCTTTGCAATTTCTAATCGAACTTCACCACCAAGCACATTTATCTGCCAACCTTCTAGGAAGTGGTCGCCCGGTCGGCTTTGTCGGCCCTGATAAGAGGCTTTCGCCCAGGAGCTCGGGTTTTAGAGCGGATTGCGACGTCGGAGGTTATAGGACGGCCCTGGACAGGTTGAGGATGGGGCTAGAAGGGTTTCTAGAGGAAGGAGAATTTTGGTGGGCGAACAACATGCTGGAGGATGTAGAGATCGCTTTGGCGTTACTGGAAGGTTGGACTGGGAGAGAGGAGAGGGTAGCGGAGAAGGATGTCAAGGGAAAACCCGAAATCGACGAACGTTATACTGAGGTACTGAGACTGTTGTTCGGTAGCGGGAGCCGCGAAACGAAGTACTAGTAGGGGAGAGAATCGCCCCTATCGAAATTGTGTTTTTAATGGCGTTTTTGATTATAGCAGTCATCTAGATTGTGGAATTCACAACTCGACGAAAAAGGTGAAATATTTCACATCTTTTAGGCATAATAGAAAGCAGGTTATGAAGTCCAGAACCACAAGGGGAACTCTCCATGAGAGGTCATGTGATGTGAGAGCTTAACGTCTAAAACTAGCAACAATGGGGAGCGAATAGTGCTACAAGCCCGAAAAAAAAAACCCATAACTAAAGGGCAAATGTGGAGGAAATAGATATATAGGCGCACACAAGGAGACTATTAATCCAAGAGAAAAAGTGCGAGCGATTCCAGCCCGTTTTATTCAAGAAAAAAAATGAATGATATCCAGAACACCATCCACACAAATCACCCAAATGCTTCTCAAAGAGTTCTACAATGATTCCCCAACATCAAATCCCGAACCACAATTCCCCTAACCTTGATACTCAACTCCGCCGCCAGGCAAATATCATATCCCAAATCCGCCCTGACCCTCATCAACTCGGCCACCATCTTCCCGATCTGAGTGTCCAGGATCCCATTAACCCTCAAGAGCGCCTTATACCTCGCCTGAATCAACTTTTCTACAGCGGAAATCCTGCTACAGGACTCCTTCAAGCGAAAGAACCGCTCGACGTCCGAAATATCGAGCAAAGTCTCATACGACAGCGCGGTCGCCATCTCCGGCCACGAAGTCCTGCCAGCGTCCATGCTGGCGAGGATCGTACTGTGCTGGAGCTTCCGGGCGTCGTACTCGAGCCTGGTCTTGTTGCGGTCGTCGAGGAATTTGGTTGTGGCTTCGGCGATTTTCCGGTTTATGGGGTCCTGCGGCTTCAGGAAGGTTTTGGCGTAGTAGTTTATTAGTATCTGCAATAGGGTGAAGGCATTTTGGTTTGTGAGGTTGGGGTCGAGGAGGTTATCTATTATTAGTGAGGCCTCGGGGAGGTGGGGTCTTTGGGTATCTTGGAAAAGTTCCTCAAGAGGCTGGGATGGGGAAGGGGGGGAAGTGGTTTTCCTTTTGCGGAGGGTCATTTCGGTATACGTTTTGGGGGCTGCGGGCTTGTTGGGGGAGTGGTGAAGGTGGTATGATATGGTGGTAGTGCTGATGAATTTTAGAGGAGAGGAATGAAAGGGTGGAGCGGGAGACATGCCATTTCTATGACAGAAATTAGGGCACGAAGCCATCCCCTACACCATCCTCCAATCACACACGCACAAACACGACAAGACCATCTTCCGGATCAACGCTGGCCGACTTCTCAATACCCACCGCCATCTCGATGGCTATTTAAATGGTTTGTAGGAATGGTATTCAATACGATGACTATTATATGTTGCGAATTACTCGTTTCTAGTAACTTCCTACAGAGTGACATTTTGTGACCCAACATCAGATCTTAAAACTGACCTTGGCGCTCTCTATCAGGGATCACTCAAATCTGTGACATGTATAAAAACCCCATATATACAGTGAGACCGAAGTTCTCCGGGTTGTTTTGCTAGCTACCCCCCACAGCCCCTACCCGCCCGAATAAGCTCCTTTTGGTTACCCAAGAGGAAAAGTGGCTTCCGAACACCGTTACGTCCGCAAGTACTCCCACATTCCTTACTTCACTCCACCCCTCCAATTCACTCCACCCCACTCTCCCTCTAGCTCGCCTTGTGAAAGAAAGGACTCTCCGCCGGCAAAAGACGAAGTAAAGGTGGGGAAACTTCCCCTCAAAATTCCGATGGAATCCTCCGACGTACACGAAAACATCCGCCGAACCATCGAGATGATAACGGACCTCGGGGTGCTTACACAAAAAGTGATACCGTACCTCCGCACCCTCTTCGAATACCACCTCTACCGCGCCGGAAAATACGGAGCTCTGGACAAATGTCTAACACTCATGCACCACCAGATGGCTGAGCTCGCCCGCGAACATGAACTCCAAGCCAGCGGTTCCCGCACCCGCCTCGCCCAGCGCCTCGCACTGGATGCGCTCCTCGTCGTGCACATGGGGCACGGTGACGCTGCGTTCCTCGTCCTTTTGAACTTCGCTGGGCGGAAGACGACAGATAACCTGATCGACTGGGATAGGTTTGAGCTTACACGCATGAGGAAAAAAATTGCTCGTGCCAGCGTACATGCCGCAGAAGAGAGGCTGAAGGCTGTGCTCGCATTGCGCAATGAGAAGACTGAGTACTTGGAGCCCGGGCAATGGGCTGTGGAATTGGCCAAGGCAAAAGTGGAGGATGAGATTGGAAAGTATAGAGTCCTAGAGGCGGATAAGAAGTTGAGATTGAGAGCGTTAGACCCCGATTGGAAGCAGTGGAGTCAGGATGCTAAGAAACATACTCTGGATATGGCGGAGAAAAGTTTAGGTATTCGATCTTCCTCCCTCTGGTTCCTGGTAACTAATAGCTTGGCAACTGCGGACTCTGCTAACAACTATTACCTTTGGATCATCTTGGTATGTGCTCCAGTTCCAAGACATGCGCCTACCCACCCCCTTGGGGAAATTTAGGGTGGGGGTAGACTGACGAATGGATGGATTTCCTTATTATATGTGTTGGGGTTACATCTCAGGGGGGAAATGGCTTTTTTCATTCTTTTCTCCTGCAGATATTTTCTGGCGATGACTTCTAATTTCTTACAATTCCGAGATGCTTCTTAACTTTTCCTCTTACAACACCTTTTCCCACAGAACTCATAGCGATGTAGGCTCACGACGCAGTGCTCGTGGGTGAGCCCGCACCTAAATTTCA
This sequence comes from Tuber melanosporum, assembly GCF_000151645.1. NCBI lineage: Eukaryota > Fungi > Ascomycota > Pezizomycetes > Pezizales > Tuberaceae > Tuber > Tuber melanosporum. The sequence continues at coordinate 56,393 of NW_003299131.1, read as the reverse complement.
TTCAAGTCAATCATTTCCCTTGTCACCGCGTAATACAAGTCACCCACGGGATCGGTGATACATCACCCCCCTAGTATATCTGATGGAGTAATCCCAATAGCAGGTATGTGCGGCAGTATGACTGCGTGCGAGCGGTCATTACCCTTAGCGTATCAGCACGTGCCACTATTTGGCACGTGCTTTTTTTTTTTTTTGTATATATAGCAGCTCATCTCACCTCTTACTGCTGTAATCTCTCCTGAGCTGTTCATCTCTTTCCATACACAACTTTCCTTGATACCATGCGCTCCCCCCTCTGCTTCAGATCATAGATCATATTTGGTCTATGATCAATGACAAGTGAATCCTCTCTGTAGGCTCTGTCCTGCAACCCATGTTTTGTATCTTCACTATAGAAGATTACAAAAAGAGGATGGATAATTGACATTGAATCTACAATGTCAATTAACTGTTAAAGTGTATTGCACATAAGTGCAACTATACACCTGGTTGTTGAATAACAATTGTGTTCTCGATCACTACCAGGTTTTCTATCGCGTCAAATAAACGCACATCGAGATTAAAGATGATTTATTCCTGTGCAAGGAATACAAAATCAACCAAAAAAAAAAACAAATACCATCATCCAAGTGGGATTTGTGACTTAAACTTTATGACAACTTCTGTCAAAAACATTGGTTCTACACAATGGCTCAATTGAGTACCATCAGGTACTACAATCTGCCTGTGAGAGAGTTGTACAACAGGGCAATTACACACCTAGTGGTTGAATGGCAATTTCCTTCTCGAGCACCACTAGGTATTCCACTGCATTGAATAAATGCACATCGAGATTGAAGATTTATTCCTGTATAGGGAATAAAAAATCAGCCAAAACAACCAATACCATTGTCCAAGTGGTGGTTGTGACTTAAAATTTATGACAACTTCTGTCAAAAATATTGGTTTTACACAATGGCTCAATTGAGTACTATTAGGTACTACAATATGCTTAGGAGAGAGTTGTACATCAGGGCAACTACACTCCTAGTGGTTGAATGGCAATTGCCTTCTCGAGCACCACTAGGTATTCCACTGCATTGAATAAATGCACATCGAGATTGAAGATTTATTCCTGTATAGGGAATAAAAAATCAGCCAAAACAACCAATACCATTGTCCAAGTGGTGGTTGTGACTTAAAATTTATGACAACTTCTGTCAAAAATATTGGTTTTACACAATGGCTCAATTGAGTACTATTAGGTACTACAACATGCCTGGGAGAGAGTTGTACATCAGGGCAACTACACATCTAGTAGTTGAATGACAATTGTCTTCTCGAGTACTACTAGGTATTCCACTGCATTGAATAAATGCACATCGAGATTGAAGATTTATTCCTGTATTGGGAATAAAAAATCAGCCAAAACAACCAATACCATTGTCCAAGTGGTGGTTGTGGATTAAACTTTTTGACAAGTACTGTCAAAAATATTGGTTCTGCACAATGACTTTTCTGTGCAATGCCACATGGCATTGCAATCTGCCCAGAGGCAAACGTGGTCTACATACTATAATAATCATTTATTCTAGTATGTTCAATGAAAACTTACTCCATTTTCAAGACCTACAATAGGTGAGACTTCCACTCCATGATATTGTCAATAAGCTTCTTGTTCTAACTAGAGATGTGAGCAGCCTGATGGCTATTCATGTGATATACATTATTACTATGAATATGAGGTCTGAGATACGTCCTACCAGAGGCAAAGCTACTGGTGCCAAACAAATGGCAACAGTGAAGGTAGTGATGCCAAGGTATGGCCAACCTTAGACTACCTGTTGGTTCCTCCTGCATTCGCAGTTATTGCCATCTGAGAGGAAGGGAGGCACATTTCTCTTTCAATGGTGAGAGGGTGGGGTTACTCTCTCAACCATCAAATCTTTGGTTTTTTATTTAACCCTATATTCATTTCCGTCTCCCATCCATTATTAGGTGAGAAATTTCCCAACTATTGACATTCCACCCCTCCAACAATTCCTTCCCTCTTGCTCACATTCCTATTTTTTTAACATTCTGTGCTGAATCCTTCCTACCATATCTTGTTTGGTTTTTGAAGGTATTATCATTTTTTTTTTTTATTTTATAAAATTGGCCATTATACCCCCCAATCCCAGTAAGTTTTTCCCCATTGTGCTTAATCTGCGGAGTTTGAATGACATTACAGTATTAAGATATGCTAACATCTGGAAATCAATAATATCCACAGTTTTCAACCTTAACAAGTTCTCCTCCGTCTGCGCCCTTCCTATCATTTCAAGATTATCCGCTAATGATGGGTGAAAGCGCAGAGAATACCGGTGACAGGAGAGGATAGAAAATGTTCCTCCCAGTCCCCACCATCACCGGTCTCATGACCCTCCTCCTCTCCCTCCTCATCATTTCCGTCGTCGCCGCCGCAGCTCCTACTGCGACCGGCGCCAGTACCAGCGCCGTCGGGCCACCGTCCCTTACGGTCCCGCTGGTTCTGATAGCCGCTTCCATCCCGATGATGGTTGCGGGTGGGTGGTTCCTCGTGCGCAAATGCCCACGATGGAATCGCCCACGCCGAACAGGCCCGCACTCGCGCAACCTCCGCACCCGTTGGCCCATCGATGGCCCGGAAAGCGAGTGGGAGCGCGAGCAGCGTTTGGCCGGGGAGCAGAGCTCCAGGAGCCGCTTCTTTGCGGGTGGACGGCGCCAGTATCCGTCCACGGATGAGGAGGAGGGTGACCTCGAGTGGCTGATCCCGTCACCGAGGATCGGATCAAGGAGAGGTTGGGGGTGGGTTGGCAGAGGGAGGAGGGGGAGGAGGGGGAGGAGGGGCGGCGGAGTCCTTTGAGCTGCAGGGGCTCGGTGGGGGAGATCCTGGCATCACCGCTCCCCGGGCGGCGATGGTCAGGACGGGACCGGGGAGGGCTGGTCGTGCCCCCATGACAAGGGGGGCATATATGAGAGGTTGAGTTGGTGGGAGTGGTCGGTTTGCTTTGTTTGTTTGTTTGCTTTGTTGGTGTTTTTGTGATCGTCTTGCCGTTCACAGATTGTAATGATCTGATTTCAACTTTTCTCCCTACTTCTTCAAACCCGCCCCTTTCGTGTGTTCTCTGTGTGTTCTCCCTGTGATCCCCACCCCATCTAATCCCATTCGGCAACGTCGCAATCGTGAGTAAGAAGTAACCCCAGAAGTCGCACCCCAAAACCCCAGAGACGGCCAGCTACCCATCACAGGAAATCACTCGACAAAAATAGCGGAAGCGATCGTAGTATCATATCAAACACTCCTCAAATCAGTACCACAAGAAAAACCCAAAATGGCCGCACAATTTAGCGGTGAAGGAGTATCATACAAAAAATAAAAAATAAAAAGCGAAAAAAAATGAAGCATGAAGAGCACCACACACATCACGGAAAATAACAAAACCGGGGGTGGGGGGAAAGAAAACCACCGTCAAGACATCCCGAACCCTTCGCACAGCCCTGGCAGCATACCCAACGCTCACCTTGAGAATATCTCTATTTTTTATTTTATTTTATTTTATTTTCTCCAGATGACACTCAAGCGCCATATTCACTCACTCAGCGGGAGATGAAAATACCGGCAATTCTTGAGCGCGGGGGGGCGGAGCAGGACATTTGATTCCTTCGTGAGCTTCCAGAGCTACAGTTGTGGACTCAGTTATGCTTTGGGGATTTTGTGTCATACCCCGGATACACAACGAAGGTGCTCGGGCGGGGGGACTGTCGACGTCAATGGAGATGCTGGTGCTTTGGGGACTCGGCTTACCTCTGCGCACTTCTCTCCTGCAATCGTTTTCTCTTCATGTTCCTGATTTTTCGGTTCGTGCCTGTTTTCTCGGATTCGTGGGGTTGAGTTCCCCGTAGGGCCCTCATAGGGATGCACTCGGCGTGGATACTATAAGACAACGGTATTTTCACATTTTCTTTCCTTTTTCCCGTATATTACCGGTATTACGGAGATATAATTACAGATGGTATTAGAAACAAATTCGCCCCCTTGCTAAAGTTACTCCCGGGCCCAAGTCTAGAAGAAATCTGGGTCACACAACAGGACATTAACTGAATCTGCTGTCAATCCACGAATCACTGCCCAACGTCCCTTTAATGCTCCACCGCCCCTCCGCCTCGTCTTGCCCAATTTGCTTCGCGAAGCTTACCCGAGAAGGGTTCCAAGCGCTGGCACCCTTGTTATTGTATTCGGCGTAGTAAACGGCATCGGTATTGGGGCTCGCCGTGCTCCAGGTAGTCCATCCGCGGAGATCCACGACGTTTCCGAAATCAGAATTCTTGAAAACAACAGTGGAGTGGTTCCTCCACGGCCTCCCGAGGAATATCTTGTTATCCGTTCCGTTCACCACGGTGATCAACTTGACCCTGTCGAAGACGAACGCTTCGAAATATGCATCGCTTTCACGCCCCTGGGCGGTGATATACCCGCGATTGCTGCTGGCGAGGACGGAATCGCAGAAGTAGGCGACGCCCTTCATGCCGAAGATATAGTCCACTGCTCCCTGGATGTAGTTTTTGGAGAAGTATGCGGTCCCGCTTCCAGTGTAGATAGTGTCCTAGGGAGGTACGTTAGCTAGGGATCAAGGAGGAAGGGAGGGATACCGGTACGAGTTATGCTTACCTGGTAGCTAAAGAAACCAACGCCATAGTATCCATTTCTCAGACCATTTTGGGATAAAGCCAAAGCTTGCGCTTGAGCACCTGGTCCTCCTCCGGTCCCGTAGTTGTTCTCGACATTAATATTGTATACTTTCGTATCGTTCGCGTATATTTGCAAGGTGGCGCTTTTGGAATTGGAACCTGCTACCGAAGCAACCAGAGAATTTGTCAAAATAACTTTATTCGCCTCCTGGCTGTGTATGTCTCCTGTATGGCCTTGGAGGGTGGTTGGCCCGGGCCTCTTCAAGACCACTTGGCCGCGGTATGTTCCTGGGTAGACAAAGACGGTCCGACTGGAGCTATCATTCGGGAGTGACCAAACAGCTTCTTGAATCTGCGCTCAATCGTCAGTGGGATTAAAGCCAAGCAAGAAGATAGAAAGGGCATTACAGATTTGAAGGCGTTAGAACGGCCGTTGATGTCTACCACTACAGCGCCAGGAGGTGGCTCAGTAACACCGACGGCACTGACGGCGGTGACGATTTCCAACGCAAGTAGCGGTAGCAAAGAAAGGAATCTCATGATTGGCGACCTTGATTGATGTTCTCGATGTTGGAAACTCGCCAGCAGACTTTAAATATTCCCCCAATGCTATCCCAATTACCCTCCCCCATCCCCTCTACATTTCGGCATTCTTCCCCAAGCTGAGGGTTAGCTTATGCGATGCGCTATGGCATTGAGCCGAAATTTGGTCAAATGAGAGTCTCGATGCATGACAAATCGTTTACGTTCTGACATAGTGGTAACACGTCTTTTCAGATAAGTTATCGGAGATTGCAAATTTACAGTGCAGTACTCTATCGGTGCCCCTCAACCCCGGACAGTCCCTGCTCTGCACTGTACCTTGAGCCTGAAGCTGCTGAATGGCAAACCACCAATACGGCAGTCACTCGCTAGGTCCAACTCACCGTGAGTTACCCGACGTTACATACTAACAAATCCGGCAGTGCTGCTCCGAGACCTGATAGATTGCGGTGTCCCTGGAGAGATTGGTGTATCGAATTTATTCCTGGTATCACATCGGGTGGTCTGGGGGGATCAGAACGCTTTGAGAGTTCAAGTTACCCGTCTCAACCGTTGCATGCTAATAAACCGCAGTTCAGGCACAAGTCGACGCCGGCACGGTGCGGAAGGCCTAAAGGTGGGGCTTCCGCTGCAACTGATCAGAGTTGGGCCAAGGACTTCCAAGACAACTTGTGTAAAGTGAAATGATGCACCGGGCAACAAGCAGAATGGTGGATGGAGCTTTATGGTCTAAAGTTAGAGGTTGCATATGGTGGTGACTCTGAATCGTGTATAAAGTAGTCGGTAAATATTCCCGTGCTCCTTTCCATTTCCATTTCCATTTCCATTTCCATTTTCATTTTCCCCTATCACTATGCCTCACTCAGAAAAACACTCTCTAAAGTATTGCTGAGCATGGCACTAGGTAAGTGGACTGTCCCCAGTTTCACTCTCACCAAAATTTTCACCTGTCCCTCAAATCCTCTTGCTTGCCACACTTAACTGAGAAAAGAAACCAGTTTGTTCTTCTCGGAAATAGATTCATTCATCTGGATGAAACAAAAAATTCATTCTTCAAAATTCATTGTTTTCACTAACTAGTTTGACACCGGGTTTTGCCTGCGTTTAGGACCCGGTTTGAGCCCTGCTGCACAATGATGGGAATATCGATAGGTGCCCCCACCCTGTATAGGAAGCGCTGTATGCACTTGCAAAGGGTGTTGTATCGATTTAGCCTCATCTAAGCATGAAGCTCGCACTTGATCTGCTTTTCCATCATCCCAGTGGCCATGTGTGGTACTGTGCAGTACCAATACTGGCACTGAAAAAATTACTCCGGCAAGATGTCCATTTCCGACAACTCCCCTCGTCAGTTCGGTCAAACGCCACTGAACACTCAAACAACGTCTCTTCTCGAGGAGAGTCGGTGAATGCATACATTCCTCTGATGAACAGTAGCGGTAACGATTCCATTCCAAGATCCCTGCCCCTGTCATCTTCCACTATACAGCACTAGGGCATTACCACACTGGATTACCGCAGTGTCAGCGGTTGTATGAGCACAGGTATCCGGCACGAAGCACCAGAGCACTTTATAGGAAGGTCAGAATAGGGTTCAACTCCATAAACACATACACACATACACACAAAAATAAATCTCACGATCCTACCCAGCACACTAAACCTTGAGCCCCACAAGTGTCTTGGGATGGCCCTCCTCGCGAGATAAAACACCATGGCTAGCATCCTACTGACTGTGCTGCCATCGCACAAACACACCGGCATCGTTTTGCTCCGAAATCTGTTCACACGACCCGCGAAACAAATTACCCGAGCGAGCACTAGTCATTTATAGTGCTCGAGTACAACTGTACAACATGGGGTACAGTACAATTTGAAAGCTGATTCCACCGATCTGAGGTTGGGTCCGCTTAGAATATTCACTCAAGACATGAATTCACTTCTTCCGATAGACCCACAGGGTGCTACTGGTTTATGTCTTTTTGGATTTGTTTCTTCTTCCCACGCATTGCATTTGGGTTTTCATCCATCATGTGAACCCTCCCACGTGCGACAGTCATGCCCCGGAAGTGCTTGTCATGGACCCAAAACCAAACTACGAATCCAACAAATGAAAAAATAGAAATAGAAAAGAAAAAAGAAGCAGAGACTTTTTGTGTCTGGATTTTGTGTGAGGGGTCAGTTGTGTGCGCAGAGAATTTGCGATACAAATCCCCGATCCCTGTATCTTGGTACTTCATACTGTACGGGACATGGTACTGTACCCCTACCGCCGCGCCAGCAGGGCCCCCATACATTGCCGGGCAATGAAATCAACCCCCATCCAACCCGGAATATGGAGAACCTCAACCTCCCCCAGCTCAACAACTGCAGCCACGAGCTCCAAGGGCTCCGACAAAAGTGTTTACCCCATGATTGCTCTGAGAATTACGAAATGACTTGAAGGAATTTCCACTCGCCGCGAAGCCAGGATGATCCAAAATTCTATAACTTCTGCGCGGGAGCCAGTGCTTTCAGCCGCCCAGTCCGTCCGGGGGTACTTACTTGATGTACTCGTACGAGTACAGTATCATACTAGTACTGGGGGATAGACGGAGGTGCGGAGTTGGCTTACCTCCTGGACATGCTCGAGTACGGTACAGTACTACAGCATTACTGTGGGTGGCAATGCCGGTCCGGCGGTTCACCCGTAGTAAGTGCCACAATAAATTATTGCCCGAGACTGGCTCAGAAAGACAGTCGACTGAGGACAAGTTAGGATTAGCGACTGCACCCGGTTGGACAAGCTCTAGTACAGTACTGCACCATCTTGGCGCAAAAAGTCATGAGCAGTTTGGCATTTTACACCAAAATAGGCCACCCTTATGACCCACAACTCACCCAAAATCTTACCGAATTAATCAAAGCAGAATCACATCACCCCTTGGTCCGTCAGGGCGCCCAAGAGATGGGAGGGGATACGTGGGTCCCAGTTTGCAACCCTGGTATTTTATTCCTAGTTACGGAAGGATGCACTCCAGATCCCGTTATTTTCTTGACCGGATCTCTTGTGCGCAGCACCCTACGGACTGCTGTATCGGACAGGCTTCACAATTGCTTAGGTTGTTTTGGTAAAAATTGGGTGATTTTTGTCGCCGTGTGAGTGTCGACAATTTAGCTATTCTAACTCAGGGCTATTCTATGAGGTGTTGCAGAGCACGGTATTGTACAGTACCTGTACTAGTACTCGTACAGGACTGTACGAGCACCTTTTCTAAGGAAAACCAAGAAGATTCAGCGCATCTTTTGCCTACCCCCCCCCCATACTCGAGTACTCGTACTCCTAATATCTTGGCCGAAGAGATCTCCTGACGTCAAGTTGCCTATCCCTGGCGCGAAATGCCAAACTGCCACAACTTCCTGCGCCAATACCGCACTACAACACAAGTCGGAATAAATGCGGAATGAACGAATAAATAGATAAAACAGAGTAACATGGCACCAAGAAAACCCAGGATTGGTGTCGTCCAGTCCATGGAATGGATAGAGGACTGGGAGCACCGACCGTGAGAACTGCTAAATTAATACGGTGGAGGCTAACTATATCGGACGATATCTTTGGCGAATTAACACAAGTGGCGATTTTCAGTGCCCGCCAGTACCGGTAGACTACCGGTACTAACTTAGGGGGTTTCACACCGGTGGTTCAGGTCTAGGATGCGTACTGCGGCTCTAGCAAATTCATTCCTACTGGTGTCCTTGGTTAGGGCCGGTACCTGCTTAGATAGCAGCAGTACGGTACTGTGCAGATGCAGTCGCACATCAAGGCGTGCCAGTACGAGTACCGTACCGTACTGGTACTGTACAAAAACGAGATGCTCCGTGCGGTACAGTGTTACCGCTACCGTACCTCATCTTGTCCACCCTCATCTGAAACAACAACTCGCACATGGCTTAGCATGCCATCTACAAGTCTACAGCCTGCACCAGGAGCATCTCCACCCCACCAACCCCTCGTGCGACGGGGTAGAAGCCCGAGTACTCGTACTCGAGTACCGTAATGCCAAGTCACAACTATCACCATACCGATATCCCTTGTTAAGGGTACCCTGCAATAATATAATCGTACTGTACCTGCTCGTGAAAATAAAGGCGCGAGAGCCCCACGGACCGCTGTACTCGTAAAGTACCGGTACTTGATCTACGGAAGTAAATTTACAACCCATAAGTTTTTTATATTTTACCAGCAGGGGGTGTTCTACTAGCAGGGAGTGGGGGGGTGAATTAGATAGTGGCTTGGAGAGCTTTCACCCTCGCCATACTCGAGGAGAATCTCCAAGACACCGTACCAAATTCGCTACCGTTACCGTACTTTACCTGTACCACGCTAGCGCCACACCCCCTTACTAGTAAAACATACAAAACTTATGGGCCGTACCTTCGTAAGACTTGGATAAAGGGCTTCAACATAGCCGCCTTCAATTGACTGTGGCTCTTTCGCCGTTGTACCAAGCTTCTGTCAACCTGCGCCTGTTGAATCTGCTCGGTAGTGGCAAGTGGAGACGATTTAAGGTTACCTGAATATTCCAAATAGGGCAAATTGAACCCTTAAAAACCAAGTCTTGCATCCCCCCATCGCGAGACGTTTCGCCCCTGCATAGGAGGCCAACGTCAGCTTTCCTGTTTGGTGCCGGCTGCCAAGCCTCGAGCCAACTCTAGTGATTTTCGAAACCCCAGAGGAGGAGGGAGATATCACAACCTCGTGCACCGAGGAGTGGAGAATATTTTCGTGCCCACGAAGAGATGTGAACGTTTCACCCATGAAACCAAGATTCTCGGATCTCTAGCATGGCAATACCCCGCCTCTAGCGTGCGCCGGTGATAGGCATCTGGGACCCACCGCCATAGGTCTATGGGAGCATATTTCTCCTGCTATTCGCTTCCTCACTTCTTCTCTTTTGCTCCGCTTCCCCCGGGTATCTTGGTTAGCACCCTAGTGCATAGAGCCTGCTCTTAGTGTCAATTCGATAGCCTTTAACTAGCTGCACGCTCCTCTATTTCACCAACTAGGCCCTTTCTTTTTTTTTTCATTTTCCACCAAATACCATGAAGAGTCACCACTCCTTACCCGCCTCGGTCATTCTCTCAATCCCCTTCTGGAATCCTTCAAATGCGCTGCTTGATCAAGGCTTTAATGTGACCAGAGAAAACTGGTTCTTCAACGGGACCCTGAAGCCTGAGACTGCAGCGCAGCTACCGAAATCTTGCGCGACAGCGTACACGAAACCAATAAACTGCGACCCTACGATATTGATGTCGCCAAATGTGGATGAGAAGAAGTCGACACTGGAGGACGCTTGCGAACCAGAATGCGCGACATCGTTGCTCACCTACGAGCGGGGGGTACGGGAGGCATGCGCAGGTGCAGATCTGAAAGCATTGGGGTTGGGTCAATCATGGTTGAGCAATGTGATGAGTGGACAAGCAAGCATCCTGTTATACTGGAAACAATGCCTCCGGGACACGTTTGTGACCCTTCTCCACAAAAATAATCCTCCCACTAACAAAGCCGCAGTGGTACGAAAGATTTTTGCGACATTTCGCAATCAGACTACGAAATAGCCTGGGAAGCCGCCACCGCCGAAACCGCCAATAGCGCAGCTATCAGTGAATTTTGTGACGACAGCTGTCTGACGCAAACTGTGGTATTGAACGCTCCGACAGAGGAGAATTTGGACGACATCAAGGAGATGTGCGAGACAAATATCACGGTATTTCCATTCATTGACGCAATGCAATTCGCCGGATTGATCAAGCGGGATCGCGACGGATCTGTGATCGCTGCAAACGCTACGGTAAAAGTCAGCTCACGAGGGTCAAGAAGTGCATTGGGACGGGGAGTAGAAATACTGTTAGGGATAGCTCTGTTTGCTTGTTTTTTCATTCTGTTTTGAGGGTTGATGAGCTGGCCTCGATCCTGGGATTCGGAGTTGCAATTGGGGTTTGGGTGGCGCACGATGGTGGTCTGTCTTTTCGGTTGTATCCTAACGATAATGAAAATTATGATGAAGGCTTCACGATCAATTAGAATGGGTTAACTAATCTAACTCCACGACACCTCCGAAGTGAGCATGAACCAAATCACCGCTAAAACCGACTTCAATATCATCACATTGCTTCACTCGACTAGTAAAAGTCTAGCATCTCAGCCCCGCCAAGATCAATCCAGCCCAACACAAATCTACGGGTACGAGTACTGTACTGTACTCCTCAATAGGTTGCACTAGACCACGGATAATAGCTGAAATTGCAACCTTCCCGGACCAGCTCTTTGTGCCCCCTCCAGAGAGAGAGCTGGTCTACAACTTCTATCTTAAGATCACATAGTAGCTCTCGAATAACCAATCCCGCATCCAGAACGCTCTATAGCCCACCAGCCAAGCAGACAAGAACCGATTCGAGCACTGTAGACCAATCTAATCGGAAGTTGGAACCACCATTCCCCCGAACGCACCCCCGCAGTACCCCATTCTCTGACATACATCCCACCTTAATCCATCATACAAGTACTGTACGAGTACGATACCAGGTATGGGGGGGCGTCCGCTCGTGTCTGAGCGCTAATACCACGATAGAGTCGGGCTAGAGTGTTTTGGTGTATTTTACGTGGGAAATTGGTGTGAAGGGCGGGCTTGTAGTCTACGGACCCGATCGGAATATCGTATATCGTGGGAGGTGAGATCTGGCTTTGTTACTGGTATGGTACTTTGGAAAGAATGGGGAGTGGTATATATATGTATGTACCTCTTGGTGAGGGCGGTACGGGGTGGTAATGGGTGTGGTGGTTGTGGCCTACGGATAGGTCTACCGGTACAGTATTCATTCGCATGATGCTAGAGAAATCGTGATCATTTCGGTCGCAGTGACTCACCCTAGCTGGATTTTTTTTTTTTACACAAGTTCCGACCTGACCGCCAAACTTCCAAGTTCTCGGAAATGATCCAAGCGCAGGAAACAGGTATCATATAAGTCCAAAAGCTGATTTGTATTTCCGAAAGAAAAGAAAAAATTCCTCTACACCCACCGCCCAAACCATCGAATCAAACCGTTTACACACCACAGTCCTCCAACAGCCCAACTCAAAACATTTGATGGGGCGCAACTCTTCCATAATCCGGGGAAACATTCGGCCCCGGTTCCTCCGGCGGATTCAACGTTGGCGTCTGCCTCGAATTCCTATATCCACGTCCCAACTCTGAAGGCCGGTGCTCGTATCCGTGGTCATCGTGGGATGCCATTCCAGCGGCTACTCCGCTCATGTTGGTATTATGTGTGTGTGCGGTTTCCTCGCTAGTCCTATTGAAAGGGTTACGCTTCCAAGAGCGGGGGGCCTGGTTGTTGCGGGTCGAGTAACCGTTCTCCGGGCCGGGGCCAAATGCGCGGTTCTTGCGGTGGTTTCTCAGCGCAAGGTAGGAGAGGAGGAGGGTTATGAGGAAGAGAACGCTGGGGGAGTTGTTAGTATTGTTGCCCACAGAAATGGGAGGGGGAGGAATAGATGCAGAACCTCAAGGCCACAGCGAAGGCGAAAACAGACTTATCCAGCTGGCAGAGTGTCCCGGCGAGGTTCCCACTGCCACCGCTTGATCGATAGATATTCGAAGGAAAGTCGTTCGACGAGGAAGTGATGCTATCGGAGTATTCCAGCGGATCACAACTCATGTTTGGAGAACCGCGCATGAGGATAGAGATGGCGATGGAGCCACCGAGCAGGAGGAAATCCATGATCAGGGTGGCGAGGAAAAATTTCTTGTGCCCGAAGCATGTCGTGAATAGCGATAGGGAGGTGTAAAGAACGGTTACGCAGGACTGTTTTCGCTCGTTAGACCTCGCTCATATGGCCTCGAAGGGAAAAGGGGGGTGTGATACTCACAATGACAAAAATGGTGTAAAGAGCTTTGGGAGGTTGTCCGCTGGAAGCGTCGGTAAGTGAGAGCCTATTCGTCGCGAATTCCCAGGTGTGATAACCCGCGACACCGACAATATACGCTGCCAACAGCAGCTGCAGTAACCGAAAAATAAGCGTAACAAACTTTATCGCCCGGGCGGCAGTCATATCGCACGGCAAACCCACTAACCGGACGCAAAAGGTCCTAGTAGGCAGGAAAAAAGATTGATAGTTAAATCGATGGAGCGACTGGCGGATACAAGCGTATTATCTTGCCTCAGAAAAAAAACGAAGGGCATCCGCAAACAGCACGGGCGGGGTCAACGCTTCTCCCAAACCCCAGCGCGCGACATGGCACCCTTTTTAACAACTCGAGATCATGATCGGTAGTGAGATCGTCCATCTCGGCGAATCCCTACACCAAAAAGCTCGGCTTCCGAAGTGGTGGTTATCGAGAAACCTGAAGAGAATCCCTGGGCGCCGTCAGCGGACGTCATGATGGTCGGTCCTCTTAACAAAAGCAGATGTGTGCAGGGATTTTTTATTTATTGAGCGAAATACTGGTCCCTGTAGCCTACGAGTACTTGAGTACTGTACGAGTACTGTACAGTACCAGAATCGGAAATGGATAGACGCAGTCAGCAAATTCCAATCTCTAGGGATGACCTCGACAAGAAAGGATCAACAAATTCGTGGTCCCCCACCTACTCCACACCAAACATGGGTGTTCTCACATTGCAAAACCACAGCTCCATCGCTCTGGGGAAAAAAACGGTTAGAGTATATAGGGCCATCCAGGTATTACCTTCCATAAGTGACAGGCTCAGTTAGTAAATGTCCATGGTGCAATACCAGAAATAATGATACAACATCAATAGTACTGTACTTGCAACTTTATCAGAGTTTGCCATACAAAAAGTACATTACAACAGTATCCAATCTAGACCCTTAAGCTCTCAACCATCATTGTGGAGTGAGAAAATTCCCATAAATTCTACCCAGAGGGTCTGGGTAATTGCCTACATTATGACATCACTTCCGTTAATTCTATCTTGCTTTTGGATGAGTTGTGTGTGAGTATTTAAAACCAGCCATTTTTGGTGCAAAACGGAGGTGCTACGAATTTTATTGCCAAGATCGTACAGTAGCCCTCACCTGTTGGGGGGGAAGCTCTCACGCTGAACAAAGAACCCAGTAATCCAATCACTTGGTGCAAGTACAGTACTGTACCAGCGCATTCCGTTGGGTTAAGGGGAGAGTGAATCCCATCAAAGATTGAGGTTTTCAGGCTATCAGAGTTCAACAGGTGTTGATGGAGATAAAATACATTGCCCCCCCAAAGGCCACCGAGAAAATGAAACCTTCGGATCATTCTGCTCACTCACGGCAGGCTTGTGCCAAACGCTTGCTTTTGAGAGCCTGGGAGGGAGGGTACTGTGCTGTACTGTACAGTACAGTACATGCAAGGCGGGGGCGGGTTGCACTATTCGGGGATAAATATGATTATTATCACGATTGACAGCAACGGCTCCCCGCATACCGCTTCTTGACATCAACTCCCATATGAACTAAGATATGATACTTACAGTAGAGATATAGAAATCTGTATAGGATAGATAGGTGGGGAAAAAACAACTATATAAAAATTCTCGGTTTAATATTTTTTAGTACACCATCCTCTGCCTTAACAATAGCCTCAGTTCTCCCAGGAATATCATACCTGGATAAGTGTTTCCTGTATTAGCAACTCTGGTTTACCCACTGTCTGCATATAAACGGGTACTAATATCCTTCTCTGCAAAGAGGTCTAAAGTCCTAATATTATGTGCTTACATCTACTCTAGTACTATTGGAATAGCTCCATAATAGTGGTCTAACAGCAGGAAAATTTTATACCCATACCCGATACCCGTAGGGCTAAAGGGTGCTAGGAATGATATGGGTTCATATGCTTTAGTATACCATCGTCGGGTACTAATGGCCTACGTACCTGCTGGTGCAATTCTTACTATGATAGAGGCACTTAGGTATCATACCTCCACAATTCTATCTGTGAGAAGCACAGATGGGATCCGCAACAGAAGTGAGACTAGAGAGTATCGAGTGGTTGTACATGGTTTTAATTATTTTATTTTAAGCAAACTAACTTGAATAAGAAAACCTTTTTTTCCCAGTGTCATTGAGGTTTAAAGATATCTATGCCACATGTAACATTTATTTCCTCCGACTTTTTTAGGCGTTCCTAGTTATTTTCTACACCGTGATGACATGAGATGAAGACACGAGAGTGACAGCCAATGACAGACCCTCCGGAAAACCCACACCGAAACAACAAACCATCCACAGCACTACGGCCCCACCCCAGCAAACGGTTCCCTATTCCTAACCTCCAGATCAAACAGCATAATCCCAACCTCCTCCTCGGCAATCATACTGTCGAGCACGTACGCCACAAGCGCCAACACGAGCATCGCCTCCTTCCCTCCTCCAGCGCTTCCAAACTTCTTCATCTCCTCATTCACAGTCTTCCTCTTAAGCACCAACATCCCCAACTTCTGCAACCCGGCGAGTCTCGCCTCCCTATACGTCCTCAACAGTCTCTCATCGCGGAGGTCCCTAACTGCCTCGCGCCCCAGCGCGGTGTCCAAGTTGCCCTTCGCACTCGAGCGCGTCAGGTCGGCCAGCAATTCACGGAATTTCCGGGTGGCCTTGAGGCCGTCGGTCCGGACGGAGATGTTCGCCTTGGAGTTTTGGAGCCGGGTTTGCAGTTCTCGGTTGGTCGCTCGATAGCTGACCCCGTCGATGGAGTGGATTAGCGAGCGGAGGTTTGTGAAAAAGTTTAGGTTCTGGGTTGTTGGGGTTAGGGCTAGGAGGAGGTCGATTTTTTGGATTATCGAGGGGGTCATTTTTCTTTCTTTCTTCCTTTTCTCACCGTTATGGTAGGTGTGTAGTGGGTGATGATGTCTGGTGGTAGGTGAGTAGTGGTGAAGGAGGGTTTTATGTTTCAAGATATAAATATTACGTGTGAGATATTGTATGGAAGAGACACCGCCGCTTCCAATGGTCAAACAGAACATCTCAGTTACTATTTACTAAGCATTTTCAATTCAAGTCTGCAAACCGTGGAATTGGCAGTATAAATACAGAGCAGAGGTCGAAAAATCACTCCATTCTCCCCATAACTTCCATGTATTACAAGTCACGCACACTCCTATTAACACCCTCTCACAAACCTCCATAATGCTCTTCTCTATAATTTTCCAACTGTTTCTTCTCGTATCCCTCCTCCATAACTCCGGGCCCTCCACAGCCCAGGCAGCAGAGGTCCACGTCTCAGCGCCACCTTATATACCCCTCTGCCAAACCTCTCTCTCATCCCCCTCCTCAGTATCGGTAATAGCGGCAGCGAAACTCCTCCTTGCCAGCCCCCCCGGCCGAAGATGCCAACAGAGAAACATGTTCGGCACAAAATGTACCACTATCGCGACGTACGAGGGCGCGAAGATTGGCCTCTGCGGGAACTACAAAAGTTGGATCGAGTGCGCGCATGCGGGTAGGATGATTGTTAGCCTGGCGCTCTACAAGGATTGTAGTATTCCCACAGTAGGGAGGGGAAAGGACGGCGGGGTGGATTTAAGGAGGTTTGGGGGGGAAATTAAGGTGGGGGGGTTGAAGGTTGTTATTTTTTCATAGAGGGGGAGTTTTTGGCGTTGTATCATACCCACGGGTTGAAGTTGCTGTATGATACCTGCACGGATCATTCTGTTGTGATATTGCCGCCATATAGTTCCCATAGAAATATAATAACTTGCAACCTAACGCATAAATTCTATCCTCTCGCATGAGCGCTCTCCCGCACTGTTGAAAATTGTTAGCGGAAAACCCAAGTTAACTCCCATACCGCTGCTCCAAGGACCGGTTATCATACCAGCTGTTTCCTCCCGCATCATGGGGCATCATTCGGTAGTCCAAAACCATTTCCCAAAAATTTCTTGAGCCGTCCGCTTCCAAAGCCCCCCCGCGCGAGCCAGGTTTCTCGGGGTATGGGCATTCTAGCCGGTCGAAGGCCTTTGTTTCCGGAAATTCCCATGACAGCCCTTCCAGCCCTCCCTCCAGGTCTCTCCTCTCTCTTATATAAATTTCCCCCGGAGAAGGAGGAGGACGCCTGCGTTGGGAAGAGAAAGGGGAAAAAGAAAGAAAAAAAGCGAAACCAACCAGGGGGTGTTTGGCATGCCGTGGTTTATATAAGGTTTCCCGAACTGCGGTTTGTAAGGTGTGTGCCAAACGGCAGTTTGTATAAGGTATCATATGCATTGTCAAACAACTCACTGAACTTTTATAAGGTATGGTAACGGGAAGAAAAGAAAAGAAAAGAAAAACAAGTGGTTTTTTTTGGCCTTGCACTGAAAAATAAGAAAATAAGAGGAGACTATAATATGTTATCATAGTAAAAACAATCCAATGGTTTCTTACACGACTGTATATTTTTTTTCATATTTATAGGGTTCGAAAAACTCTACCTTACAAACTCCTCGCTACAAAACGCTATAAACCACGGTTGCCAAACACCCCCTTAGATAACTCAGTAGATATCATGGGACAGCGTTCGAACTATCTGGCAAGATGGAGATGACGTGCTTTGTGTTCTTTGAATTGCTAATTCCCCCGCACCCGGAGATCTCTTTGTCCACTGTATCAAACTAGCGTGGCTTTAGTATCACGAATCAAAGCCACATTGCCACACACCCAACCCAACACCTATCATACGCCATTATCAAGCCCACCGCAAGTGACAGATGAAATTCAAAGTCAACCATTATAGTATGTCGAATTTCTATCAGAACAGAATAATAACAACAAGAGCCAATATAAACGAGTACAAATTTACTAGTCCAGCGAAGCTACCATTCAATACCAGCCTTCATTCAGAAGAAAAAAAAACGACTCATTCCATATAACTCATTTCAGACAACAACAGATATCAGTACGCCTCCTGCTGCAGCTCTTAAGGAGGGATAGAACAGAGCGCTGTGTAGTTCCGACTTATGATACAGACCGTCGGTAGCTTAGGCACTTACTCCCTAGGTATCATTTTATTTACGATGCTCAGGCTCTTACTCTTGAGCCTTACATCGGGATTTAGAGGGCTTCCAGGCATTGCACTCTCTAGTCGATCAACTCACCCAGCTTTGCCCACTGCTCAGTGTAAATCGGATCGCAACAGAATGGTTTTTCTTTTCTCATCCCCAAACACTGCTATTCTTCCCTTTCCCATGAGGACCACTGATAGCAACTTTGAAATTTTTGCTCGTAATCAGATCCTAATATTTAATCAAGGGAATATCATAATTAACCAGCAAACCGGGTTATATGTCTTCCAACTCTATGACTGAGCTCTCCATGAAATGTCGATAACTTTGCGAATTGAGATCCAGGGTAAGCAAGTCAACCTAGGACCAATATACCAACTATGACCCAGCCCATATCAAGCGCCATCAGAGGCCAACGACAAGATCGTCGCGAAAGCATCGAGAATCAACGGACCACGCACAGCAAGGAGAGATATCATACCGCGAACGGCAATACGATGCGCAGAAGGAAGCAAAGCTGAACCAACATTGGCCGCCACAGAGTAGTGACAACGAGAAGAAAATCCGTATCATACCACGCTCGTCAACCTAAATCTGATGGCGGAACAACCAACCACCATATCCGAATGATAAATCGTGAATATAACGTGATTTTCTTGGTATGATACGATATTTTCTATCATACCCACCCAAGCGTTCCTTAAGTCGCCTCAAAACATGCAACTGGAAGCTCCGCCTCCCCCGAGACCACGTTCACTAGGCATGGAACATCTCTTTTTTTTTTTTTTTTTTTTTCCAGAGTTTCCCCACATGGACTTGGTATCATAGAGTTTTCCTGCGGTTTGGCAAAGTTCTAACCTTCGAGAAGATAGATATTTCTCGTTTCTGTCTCTGAATTAGCTAGTACCTTTGGCGGCGCCGTTCTATATTCAAAAAAAAAAAAAATCCCACCCTTCTAGAACTCTTCCATCGAACGAATTTAATCGCCGGTCTAGTATCATACCCTAAATACCCCGAAACGACGCCCCACCGATTTCCGATTTCCAAAAAAAAAAAAAAAAGAAAGCTTCATCATATCCATGAATATCACGGCGAACCATAAAGTACAACCCAGACAAACTTGAACAGGGTCAGAGCTAGCGAAAAGGTGCCTGCCAATATGCATCCAGGAGCGCAATGCTAGCATAATACGAATGCCAAACGACGCAGCACAAGAACCCCAAAGTGTCCGGTGGACGCAATGATTCCGGTTACGCGATTACTATGCTACACGGGCTCGATAACGGCGCGGAAGGGGGTCTCGAAAGGCATAGTCTAAGCTCCAGAACTAGTCTGCTTCGTGTTTGCCCGGCGATCCTACTACCTTTGACACCTGCCGCTCCTGGAATCCCGAGGCTCCCAAACAAAAGATTAGGGGATCCAGCTACTATAACGGTGCTGGGGGTTTTTTTGCATTCAGTAGGAGTACTGTAGCCCGCCGCGCAAGTGGGTGGTGTGTATTATTACTGCAAGGCAGCAGACCGATACCTTGGTTGATAAGGTGCCCGTGGTTGTGTATGTGCCGCATGATCATGCAAAGTGACCATTCGCACCTCCCCGTTCGAGTGAGTGCGGATGATTATTATTATTATGCTGGTTTTACACATCCCTATTACGGTGCGAGAGGACAATTCAGCAGGTTACGTTATATCCTTCGTATTACAAGCGCTTCCCCCGCATGTGGACCGTGTACTGTACTCACCATCGCATACCGGTACTTGTAGGTCGTATTATCAGTTTCCCATAGTCAGTTATGGCAACGAGCCGAGATCCTTCTTCCATATTTTTTTACTCCTAACAGATTACAGCCATCACAAGTTGCACTCTTGTCCCCTACGTAACTTGATCACTAATATCTCGGGGCAAGAGTTTGTCCCAGTTAGTCTAATAAAGAGGTAAGCAAGTTCTACTCGTATCACTGCCCAAATCATTAAGGTGACTGCGATTGCTATTTTCCCTACCTTGCACACCGCTGTTCAAAAGCCTACCGGCACTCTCCCACCGGTTCCCCGGCCCCACCAAGTCAAGTAAAAACAACAATAAGCCTCGAATAGGTATATTTTACCGGCAAAATCAAGACCTCGCATGCAAAGCCCACAATCAGTAAATCCTCCTCCTATGCTACCTCCCACTAATACTCGTACAGGACAAGTATGGGATACCGGTATATCGTGCACACAGACCGTACACACAAGTACCGTACCAGCAAAAAACTTCTACAGGCATCCTCCCCTGGTTCGTCCGAATAATAATAGTAATAGTAATAATAAAGCCCTGGGTATCACTTGGAACTACGGTACGGTACTGTAATGGGGGATCTGGAGAAACGACAAACGGCCAACATAGCGTAGCGCAAATCCTATCACAGCACAGTAAGCACCAGAAAATAAATGAAAAACGACATCCCCCCCCCCCAGCACAGAACTTAATGGTCTGCTTACCTGAAATTTCCTCAAAGCATGAAAAACATGAGTTTCGCTTGCGCGCCCGGGCCTGAAGCGAAAGAGAACCTGGATAAGCAAAGCGCAAGTACCAGCATCGGAGCTTTGCTGCAACCCAACAAGGCTGCGGAGAATTGGGTCCGAGGTGTTGCTTAGATACTGCGCGTGCTAAGAGTCGGGCCATCGGGCCGCTCCATGGCCTCCGCCCCCTCCTTGCTCACATTTCGCATGACTTAAGGGCCGACTATACCACCCACTCGCAATATAAACAAAGCTTTAAATGAGGTTAGGGAACACCTCCCGGGGTACTGTACATATTCACATCCTGAGCAAGGCATAAAGCGATTCCGAGACCTATAATTGCCTTGATAGTACTCGAGTACCGGTATGCTTCTGGCATCCATACCCATGAGGAACGATTGAGCAAAAGAAAATACCTGTTTGACTCAATTGTGCCGTCAATATGGTGCCGTACAAGGCACACGGCAACTCGCCTGAATGTTGAACTCGTTGACAAAAAAATCCTCATCCTAATCTACCAGGTACTTAGCTTACATAACCAAGGGTACAGTACATGACACGGCAGACCCCGAAGTTACAACTTCAGCCACCGAGACAAAAATGATTGGAGCCGGGAAAGTAACTTACCGGTACCGTCCTCGAGTACCGCCCCAAACGCGCACACCCGGAATATCCGGGTGTTCCCGAGCTATCGGGTATAGTGTTCCGACTAGGGAAGCCGAGAGTCCTTTTACTCTGTTTTTTTTTTTTTCACTCAAGATTCTTCGACGGGCCTGGATGGGGGTAGAGAGGGTGGAGGGAAGGGCTGGCTGGGCGGGATGGGGGTTCACTAGTTTGTGACATGCCCAAGGCTCTTTGCCAAGACTTCGGCATGAACCTTGTGATACCAGCAGCCTCCAACGGGGGGACCAGAGGGTGACTAACAGGGTTATTCCGCAGGCAAGATGGTGAATTCTTTAAGGTAGGGTAACAAGAAAATGCTTGTTGCTGATCCCTGTTTTTCACCCTCCGGTTTCCGTCGTGCCCCCCCCGTTGACGACTGTACCGCAGCTTGTACCCATAACTCGCCTTGCTGCCAAATCTGCCCAAGAAGTCGTACTGCACGGCAAGTCACGGCACTTGTGCTATGGTGCTGGATTGACTGCTCCATGAACATCAGAAATCTGCTCTTCATGGGGGAACAAAAGAGTAAAAATTAATAACGGAAGACTACGGAAGTCGAACATGGTGTGACCCAATTGGCCTATCAAGGAACCAAAATTAAAACGACTTGGTGCGTGTGCGACAGTAGACAAGGAGGCTGAACCCGGGAACTTGAGTCACGAGAATGACTCCCCACCAGCTAGACTTTGCGGCATAAAATCTATTTCAACGACGCTTGAAGTTAAGAACCAAGCCGAACCACATACCAACCGCCCAATCCATTGCAATGCCTCGAATTACTAGAAGATCTAAAGGACAGCAGTTGACCAGCTTGACACCCACAGCTCCAAAACCTAGAAGAAAAGCCAGTTCATCAAAAGCTCCATCTTCGTCTTCAGCCGCAGCCGCGCCAACTCCGGTAGATGATGATGGGACGGGACCAGTATATTTCTGGAAACCGCACGAGGTACCATTCGGTATCTTTTCCCAATGGTACGAGGATGAATTTACCGCTCCTTTCGATGGGGAACAAATGAGATTCGGTACAGCAGAGCAGTACGTACATTATTATCCCTGCAGCACATGAACCCTTATCAGTGTTCTGAGGGTAATCTTTTGGTACCACACAGATACATGATGTATAGCAAAGCGGTGTTATTCAACGACCCAGATACCGCGGCAGAAATAATGAAAACCATGAATCCCTCGACCCAGCGCGCCCTAGGCCGTAAAGTCCGGAACTTCACCGATGTAACGTGGGCGGAGAATAGGTCCCGGATTGTGGAAGAGGGGAGTTATTGGAAGTTCAAGAAGGATCCGAGCCGGCTCTTGGAAACGGGTGATCGGGAGATGGTCGAGGCGAGCCCCCGGGACAGGATTTGGGGTATTGGCTTTGGGCCCAAGAATGCTGATGCTGGAAAGAGGGATAAGTGGGGTATGAACCTGTTGGGGAAGGCGCTGATGGAGGCGAGGGACAGGCTCAGGAGGGAATTAGAGCCAGAGGTGGTGGAATCGAAGGGGAAGGAGCAAGGCTAACTGAGGGACAATTGCCACCATGGGGGAACTCAAAGCTTATTTGTTTGTGTGCACGCAAATCGCGGAGGGATGCCCAGCTGGATCATATTTCCACCCTTCTCCCTTTCTCCGATGCTTTCCTTACCTGCCTGATCTATTTTCTTTATTTATCGATATTTCTTTTCCCTCAACCTCCTCTTGGCTTTTGATGGTGCATAGCGAAAATGAGGACATCCCACAACCTCCGTATCACATAGCTTATGCGGAGGATTCCAGAAATGGCGCATGAGGGACCCGAGATTACTTCAAAAAAATTTTTGCGCATTTTTTTCGCAGACTCTTTCCTCTCGTTTGACGGAGGACCTTCCGTAACGTTTTTGGGGGTCTCCTATCGATCCCGAATGCTTGTAAGACAATGAAAAAGACAGCGGAAGCACAGTTTGCCTCCTCCACGCACATTTTCAATGAGCAAGGCTCATTGGCTTATTTCCAACGATATCATTGGAGGGTTTACCATAGTTGGCTGCTCAATCACTAGGCTTTGTTATCCTAGCACCATGGAAAATCAGAAATGACCTAAACAATCAATGTGAACACCAAGAGAACACCAAAAAGAGCACACCAACATTGGATAGAGATTATAGCATTCGAGTGTGAGTGTCAGATACCATGCTATTAGGGATCAAGACTTGTTGAAGGCAAACCCTAGACGCAATACACACTCTCCAGTAGTAACAACCAACCCGGAGAGATACCTATACAAGCATACTAGACTGCCACGTCTCAAGCTGACGATAACCTCCCCAACCCCCCATCTTTTCCAACAAAGCCAAAGCTCGAACTGAAATCAAGACATCACCATTATCATGAAGAAGACCAACATCACCACCCGCAGTGCCCCGAATCTCCCATAAATGATAACAATAAGTCTCAAAATTTCCCCTTTGATTCAGTTCCCCCCATACTCGCATCTCACGAATGACCGCGATCACTCTCGCAGCAATAATTTACAACTCGCTCAAACTTTCCCCCCTCCCTCGGGTATATGGCTGTCATCGGCGATCACATTTTTCCTCCCTTACCCCCACCCACTTCCCCTTACTTCTGCCACGAGCTCCGTCTCCCTTCCCCGCTAGAAGAGCACCGGCGCCGGTAACATGATCGGCAGACGTCATTGTGTGTACCGAGTGATAGAGCATGATGTTTAATGCGATTGACCGGGGAGGAAAGGGGAAATAAAGGAAAAATCGGAAGGAGCCGAGTTCTAGAAAAGAAGTGACCCCGTGTCGTCCCTTCAACTGGCATTGGTAGTCATTCCTTGGTAGGTTAGAAATAGTTACTCGCGCGGTCCAAATTTTAAGAACCATCATAACAGTATCATACCAAGGAAACCTCTTGCAGCCCCTCGAGACCCCAAATGCCCCATTCCGGTCGTTTGGCGCCTCGCTCCTCGGAAAGCTCCTCACACTCACACTTCACAAAAGGGTAAGAGAGGAAAAGAAAAGAAAAGAAAAAACCAAGAAAAGAAAACTTGTGATTAACTTAGCAAGCTAGTTGGCCACATTTCTCGGAAATAGGGAAATATTCCCAGTAGGCTAAATCTGAGCGATTTCGGAGTTTCCTCTCTAACTTACGCAACGATTAATTGCTTTCCCCCCCCCAATCCTCCTGACAAAGCCAAGGCATTGAAACAGTTGTAACTTCTAAACGTTTGCTCTCTCGCTCGTAAGAGGGGGAAAAAAAAATATTGAAAAAAAGATGGGGAAAAAAGCGAAAGAAAGAAAAGAAAGAAAAAAAAAACCGATGGTCAAAGAGATTGCTTTTTCTTAACCTTGGTTAATCGCGGGATGTCGGCAAGCGAGCCGGGAGTTAACTAATTGGCTTCGTTTCGGATTGTATTCAGTTCTATGATGTATCATTTCAATTCTTTTTTCTTTCCTTTTTCTTTTATTTTTTTATTTTTTTTTCACCTTTCCTTTTCACCCCCAGTTTTTCCCCCACAGGAAGGCATCCTTTTTGGGTAGTAGCCAAAGGATAGTAACCGTCTGATCACCCCGTCCCCGCAATACAGTAGTGAGTGACCTGCCGGATGTTTTTAATAGCCATGTCAGGAACTGTTTTATTTCATCCGAGCGTTTGTTCAAAGCGGGGTGGGTTAGGTCTTGTTCTACAAGTAATTTCTCCGTCGGTTTTTTACTCATCATAACTCAAAGCACGATTCAAATTTGGCGCAAGCCAATCCCGAAAGAATCAAGAAATCTGCGCGCCGAGCCCTTTGAAATCACATCCGAATATGTCGGTCTTGGCGGATTGTTTCCCATCACTTTTTTTGGTGAAAATTTTTTGCCAGTTCGTTGTGGTAGTTTGCCGGTTTATCATACTGAAAAATTTATGAGGTGCAAGTGCTACTCTAGACTATGGTGCGAACAATAACACCCCCCTCCCCCAATCTCCTCCATTGGCCAAGCCAAGTCCCCCACGAATTTTTTTTTTCCTTCTCGAGAATTCCCCAAAGGATGTGTTCGAGCGGGTAGGAAGTGCTCGTAGACTACAGTACTGTACTGTGGATTTGTATGGGTGTTCATAATTGTACCGGTTATATGATATTATATCATAATATACTGATTTTTTTTTTGATTTTTTTTTGCAAATCCCTACTTTCAGGTACATATTCGCCTGCAACGGGTAAATAAAAATCTTGGCACTGTACTTTTTCCCTCTCTTTTGCCGTGCGCCACTAGTTTAGAACTGAACGTCTTTCTATCCAAAATGGGAGGCCAATGGATGATAACACTGTGTGTTCTATGATTCCGGAGCGACCGAGCCGAGCTATGATAATGAAATTGATTGAGGGGCCCCAGGAATGGCTAACGCTCCCGTATTATACTATGGACACACTTGAGCTGCCGAGACGGGATACCACTGCAGAATTGGCGTATGATGATGATGATGATGATGTGGGTAGAGGAGCCGGTGCCTAGTTATCCTCTGGTTGGGCCGGTAACTCATTCGCATGGCACAGTTCCCATCATCCTTATTTCGTTTTTCCATCACCGTACTTTTCTCAGGTTGCCTCAATTTACCAGATGACTTTGTGGGAAAGGTGAGAAAAAAAGGAAAGACACATTCCTGTCTCCTTCCTTCCCTTCAGGCTACCCCCTTCTTTTGCCTTAGTACTTGCACTCGTAGCACAATTTCCAAGCGCCGAGGGATGGCTCGGGAGGAAAAGCCTTAGGAGTCCCTTAATAATCCAGAGACATCGCCACCGCAACAGCAAATCTTCTTCTCTTCCCATCCAACGGATGGATAAGGCTTGGTTTTGTTGGGGCGAAGGAGATAAAAGGTACTCGAGTATGATACTCGTACGAGTACTTTATCTACCGGTAGACTAGTCTAGCCTTTAGTTTTTGATATCCCCAGAAATGGTGGCGCCGATTTGAATTCCCATGTGCTCGAACCTTGCCCGAAATTGGGCGATCGATTGATTATCGTACCGCTTCCTGCCAAAAAAAGGCAAGGGCAGGCCAGGCAGGCAGGACGTGCAAGGCCCAGTGAGCGCGGTGCAATCAATGTAAGGGTTGGTGGGGTCCAGGAAATTTTTTTCGAATTGCCAGTCATAGGGCAAGGGGCCATTGCTTCCTCCCTCCCTGCTGGTGGTGGTCCAAGCCATTGGCCAATTCTTGCCGTGACTGTCAAAGTTAACCACAACGGTTTCTCCAACTTTATTGCCCGCTACAAGAGTACTAGTACTCTTGCTCTTACGGTACTTTGAGTGGCATTCCACATTTTCGATGCTCGTGCAAGGGGATTCTTCACTTAACAAAAGGAAACAAATTGTGCGTTACTGTAATACCGTGTTGACGGTATTGGCTAACTGGAAGGAGCGTGCTAGTTGTACAATCCTAGTACATGCTCGAGTGGTAAATCTTTTGATTCATGTCAGAGTGCAGAACCCGAGAAGGATATTCCAGGGTAGAGTCTTTCCTGTTAAGTATGATGCTTGTAACTTACCGGCAGCCCCCCCACCGCCACCGCGGCTACGGCCACGAGTGCCCTTATTGCATTGGCCTTGTCTAGTATCATACCAGCAAACGAATTGCTGGGTTATTAGCGGCACTTGAGAGGGCTGGGGTGACGAGAGTCTACCGTGCTGTACACGACGCTGGGGAGTGGAATATACCGAGATGTGCAAGTGCTCAAGTATCTCTCTCCTCCTATAGTAGTAGGCAGGAAGAATCCGAAAACGGGGTCGTGGGTTTGTGTGGGCGTTCGGGCGGCGGCCACGAGTTTTTTGCCATAAAAGTAATTATTTTCGAATCCCTGTTTCCGGGCATAGTGCACGAGTACCGTACTTGTACTCGTACTCGTACCTCTTGCCCGCTGGGGAACTGGCTCTGTGTTGGTCCCAGAGTGCAGGGTCCACAACCTAATTCGGTCAGGCGGTGAAGCTCGAGACGACCCATTCCAGCCTGGTAAGACAGTTTTTTGCTCTTTTTATTTTTATTTTTATGATACTCTCTAAGAATACTAAGGATGTATCATACCACGTTCTTCTTCTGCTAAGAAGCGTAGGTCAATAAATTATTCGACTGGCGGGGGGGAGGGGGGGTTTGGTGTCACGTAATACTTACGTCTGGAGAGAGGGTGGAGTGTGGGGAACTAATACTGATTCATTGATTGGTACAATATTGTGGTGTAGTACCTGTTGCTGGGGGACGCAGTATGATACGGTATGATACCGGTATCAAGAACAGAAAGATCTTTGAACCTGTTTTTCGTCTCTGAATTCTGTTGGGAGTTGAAAAAGGGGTAAAAAAAATAAAAAAAAAGCCAACACAGAGCTTTGATAGGTAAATTAACTAGAATATTCCTGTCGTAATGCGCAATAATGGCTGCCACGCTGCGTTGATCTAGACTAACATTAGTACGGTAGTGTAATGTGCGAGTACAGTAAGGTACAACAACCCTCTTATGCAGTACTCGGGTACTGTAAGATACGCTGCCGTGGTGAATTTTCGGACCCTTTCGCAGGTAGGTATAACAATACTAATAACAGTTACTAACCCCAATCAATGGGATGTGATGTGATATTTAATGAAGAGGGATCTCCATAGCCCAAATTCTGCTTTTATCCCTGCCGCCCAGCCCAATCTTTCTGTGTGGTGGAGAGGTCCCGGGGGTTGTGAAAGGGAACCGGTAGCACATGAATAGGAAAGAGTGAAAAAAAAAAAAAAGGGCCCGGAGACGAGACATGTCTTGGAAAGCACATACCGGTAGACTAAGACAGACATCCCCGAAGTTCACGGTCGATATCCCCACTCTGCCCCCTCGAAGGGGGAGAGGGAAAAAAGAGAGGCAAAAAAGCTCATCAGTGTGGGGGCTGACTAACGCAATTAATCCCCCCCCTTGGGAAACCTCCCCCCACTCTCACTCCCCAGGATGTTACAGGAGAACGTAGTTCAGAGTGCAAACTTCTTGATCCCTTGTTCTACGGCAACGCAATACCGGTATGCTGTCTCTAGTCCAAACAAGCAGAAATAAGAAAAAAGGAAAAGGAAAAGAGTTCATTCAACCCCCTTCTGTTCTGGAATCACGATAACATCCACCATGAGCAACACCATACACACTCCGTCACCCTCAGAAACTTCACCTCCCTATGCGACGGCGACTGGCACGAAGGACAACGCCTCTCGCCTTCGAGAGAACCAGCGTCGCAGCAGGGCTCGCAAGAAGGAGTACCTGGCGTCCCTCGAGGCGCGTTTCCAAGCTTGCCAGAGAGCGGGAGTAGAGGCAAATGTTGAGATCCAGAATGCGGCCAAGAAGGTTGTTCGCGAGAACCTACTACTACGAGAGATGCTGCGAAGCAGAGGCGTTAGGGACGATGAGATTAATCGGGTCATCAGGGAGGGCGGGGAGGGGAGCGCTAATGGGGAATCGGCAGTCGAGGGAGTTATGAAGGTTCTCGGACGAAGGCCATGTGGTGGGGAGCCGCTTCCCGTTGCAAAGTTGGGGGATGAAAGATTCAATGATAGAAGGAATTCTACAGGAATGTTGGCCGCGAGAGATGCCGGTGACAGAGTATCACGCTGCAGTGAGACTTCATGCCCACCGGCGACGGGCTCCGGGACATGTGCTTCCCCAAAGGTAAGAGGAGAACAAAGAACGAAAAAGAAAGAAGTTTTTTTCCCTTCCTACCGACTGGCTCAATCATGTCCTCCGACTTTGAATCATTTTATCCCCCCCTCCCACTTACCAGTCTTGACTTATCTTCATACCATCCATCCTCAACTGGCCAATTTTTAGCGCTATCGAGAAGAAGCGAGAATTATGGGCTAACTCAAGCGCCTTTGTGGTAGTGTTCATCCCAACTTCCTCTATCTCCGCCTTCGCCCGTATTACAACTCCCAATACACCGCCCACCGCCACCTCCGCCTTCGTCCGCATTCACCCCGCAGCACTACCCATCACCTAGCGGAACACCTACATCCGCTGTTCCCACCTACGCACTTCCAGTATCCACGCCACAATTAAACCCCTACTACACATTCTCTTCCCCGCCTCCTCCTACCTCACAATCATACACTGCCACCTCCCCGACATACCCCCCCGCCAACGCCGCAGCCACTGGTTACCAACAATTTTACCCGGCTCCACCACAGAATGCTTCCCCGCAATCATCATCAAACTGTTGTTACCCGCAGCAGCAACAGCAGCAACAGCAGCAACAGCAACAACAGCAACAACAGTACCAGAACCCATGTACCTCCTCGACGACACCCTGCCATCTCGCACAAACATTCATACACCAATTACACCCCCAGGACGGCGGCCAGCTGGTCAACGAGATATGTCCACCTGAGGCCATGGGTAGCGGGAATTGTCATGTCGAAAACAGCGTTCTTTTTGATTTACTTGACAAGATCTGATATTCTCACTCGTTTTTTTTTTGCCTGTTGTCATGTCGGAAACGGAAGGTATATAAAATTGGTATATAAGGATCCTTTTTGTGCGCCAATTCTGAGATTGGGGGAGGAGGGGGGGCGTACAGTTAGGTGGATATTGAAGGATATGGGTATATGGGGGGGAGAGGTTAAAAGTAGGTAGGTATAAGGTGAGTTTTTTATTATGGGAGACAGGTCTGTATAATTACTATCCTTTTTTTGCGTTGGGTTGCTTTCAGGTTGGCCACAAGCAGTATATGGATCGGCGGGGAGGATTTGAGTTTGTTGATGCCATTTAAACTGTAAAAGTTGGTCCGTTCGTACATAGTTTTAAAAAAAATCGTAAATCAGAAATATGCGACATTCTTCAATGTGCTCTATCTATCCTCCGATAGCCCGATATCCTGGGCGGATTTCGATTGTTGTGATTCTTGTCACTCGGGTTATTCACTGGTATACGGACCTAAGGAGTGATATACGGTGTTTACTATTACGAGTTATGGGATACCATTGCATCTATTAGAGTTCGACCCAGCTTAAGCCGATGTTTTCTTGGTTTCCCTAGCTGACTGAAACAACAAATACATACTCAAAGAAAATAGCAGTACCTAAAATATCAATCAAATGCACCATTGGCAGATCCTCAAAGAGAGACACATGCAGATCAAATCAAACCGAACTAGAGATAACTAAGGGAGTATGTGCTCCCAGATGTTGGTCTTTGGATTTTCCCGTCTCTTGTCCACCCAAAATGTCCACGATGTCTGATGGGGTCTGGGGCGCATCCTCGAATATATCACTATCGCCATCTCCATCACTATCATCCACTGCTTCATCTTCATCGCAATGATTCTCTTCTATGGGGGTAGTAGATGGTGGTGGTGGAGGCGGCGGCGGCGGCGGTGGTGGTGGTGGCGGTTTATCTATAACCTCGACTATAGTAATGGGTATCTGATAATTTGAAGCTTCATTTGATGGTGGTTCTACTGAGGAGGTACGAGTTAGCAGGATTGAGGGAAAAGACAGGATTTACAAACCGGTAGTTTCATCTGTATCTTCAGAGTCGATTCCCTGAGCCGCGTCCTCAACTATGCTTTTAGGTGGATCCTCTCCGTGAATAGAGGTCGCTTGAGCATCGTCTTGCGAGTCAGGAAGGGGCTCCTGGGTCTGGATCTCGTCGATGTGTTCCATTTGAGGCGCTTCTGAAACTACTTGCAGGAGATTTGAATCAGGAAACCTTTGAGGGGAAGGAAGAGAGGAACCATCTGGCTCCGGTGTAGCCGGCAGGTCTTCCGTCGTATCTTCATCCAAGGGAGGGGGGGTCTGAAGCGGTGGAATATCGAGCAGCTCCCCGCCAATATCTCAAAGCTCAAGGTCAGCTTCACTTATAATGTATGAGGAAATCGACAAACCTGAGAAGAATCCCAAACTCCTAGAAGGCGCCGGGTTGGTGTCGTTAACTTGCGGGTCTGAATCGAGGTCTATAAGCGGTTGTTCTTCCGCTTCTTCAGATTCAGGCCCTACAGACTTTGTTAGATTACTCGCCACTCTCAACGGGTATAGTAGATGCCGAACAAACCGGGTAAAATGTCCAACCCATGGAGTAATTCTATTGCAGGAGGGTTTTGGGGAGAGCCTTCCTCTTTCCCTTCAAAAAAGTCTATCAGCGGAGCCTCTGTTGCCGCTGCCTCAAAGCTCTCTTCGAGGTCGAGAAGATCTTCTGTAGTGTCGGATGATCTAACTGATTCTGAGTCTGACACAGAATACCCGCGATCCGACCATACTGGCCTGCTACAGCTACTGGTTATGCTTGGCGGCGGTGAAACTAAAGATTGAAAGAAAAAAAGACATCAGTTTTAATCCCACGATATATTATATTGCAGGTATGCGGATGAATTACCACGTCTTAAAGCATGGCTTGGGCGTGAATAGTATTCCGCGTGTTCCTCAATCCTTCTCCTTTCTTCATTCAACTGAATCTCCCGAATCCTCGTAACCATATCTTCAACGCCATCCAGCATAGTGTAAAACCTATTGTCTCTTCTCTGTATATTCCTCAACAGGTCTTCAACTGCTTTGACGATCATCATTTGGTCTCCACTAGGTTCGGTAGCCGTAACTATTAGGTCTTCTATATGGCCTTTAATTTGTGAGACTCTGATCGATAATGAATTGCACTCCTCATCCAGTCTCTGGTTTAGTTGATCAAATTCAGTAAGTACGACACCCAATCTACCATCCGGTCTACGTAACTGCTCCATTGCACTTTCCAACTCAACAAGTTCGGTCCGAGCTCTGTGCTGACAATCGAGCTGGCCCCTCAGTTGGGTAATGTCGAACTCATTTTGGTGGTTCTGAATAATGAGCTCTTCCCTCTCCTGCTCAAGAGGATTTGGGCCCACAATATTGCTGGAATTGGTATCAGTATTTGCATGGTTCCATGTGGGTTTGTATGTTTACTAATAGGGGTGGGGAAACGAGAAGGATATATCTTACTCAATAGCAGATTTTACTACCTGACGTACTGCGCTCCCAACCACAGGTATCCTAACCACAACTTCCCGCTATGGTTGTATCGATGACTGTTAGCCAAGATCCATGAATATAAAGGTACCGCCTCTCATCTTCCCAAATCCACTCCTCACTTACCCCTACTGCCATCGGCCTCGCCATCCTGCTCTCGTTGATTTTGTTTCGATTAACTCTCAGCCTGCTATCAACATTCTGCATTCTCCTTCTTACTATCACCAGTTGCGCCCGAGTATCCTCCTGTCCCCGGGAAATATCCGCCTGTTCCCGATCAAGTCTGACCTTGACCGCGTCACACTGATCCAACAAAATTTCCCATTTTCCTTTGAAACCCGCCAACCGCTCCTGTTGAGCGATGACCACTTCGAGAACCAGTGTGGCCTGGGAAGAGGCGTCGAGAAAGGCACCAACATCCAAAACCCTCACAGTGCTGCCGCTTTGCTCCGGTTCAAGGATGGACCAAAGCACTTCGCAAATCGAATTGATAGCGGGCTCCAAGGCCGCATAAATACCTGTTTCCTGCGAGGAAGCTAAGGCTTCTCTCACCTGTGGGACAACACGCCCTTCCCATTCACTTACTAGCTTGTCGGCGAACGCAAGGATATCTCCAATGTGCTCTCCCAGGATGCTTCTCTCTTCCATGTCGAGCTGTCGCGATAAACCGGTAGAATGCTCTCCTGGAGAGTGAGGAAATGCCTTCCGCGGCGTGCAGTATATATACGAATAAGCTTTTTGATACAAGAATGGTAGCTTGTAGGCGGTTCGTCTGCTACCGGTATCCTGCTTCGAAATTGGAGCTGGGACAATGAGCACCCAAAGGCCTTTTTGTTTCCTCCGATTTCGTAGGTCTTGTTCGCACAGTACCCAGGGTTCGCTCCCCGCAGAAAACACCCATCCTTAAAGGGGGCATTGGCTATCATAGTACGGCAGTGGGCTTCAGCACAATGTCTCAGCGCAGACGCCACAGCCAACACCTTCGTTAATGACAACCCGCTTGTGACGAGATGCCTGATGGGGCGGTTTCACTCTAGCCATTACTCGAGTACAAGTTATAGTACACACAAATCTAATTAGCAAGCCTTCCCGAACACTGTACGGATGTCTCTCATTTCACAACTGTTCTCTAATGCAGAAGCACAACTTACGTCAAGACTTTAGCTCCCGCTACTCACCAGTCGGCCATTATTATAAGCCACTATCCCGCAGCTGCGGCGCGAGGCTGATGGAGAAGGCTCGCAAGTCAGGCTTTCAACCTCCTGCCGACAATTCCAGGGCGCACGCCGGAATTGAGCGCGATGTGGTATCATACGCTGCGGCAGGGTGCTGTACTTCCCTCGGCATCTTCTAGAGCTTTGTTCCGGGCAGATGCTCCATAAGAACCATGCTCAACCGCGGCCCAAACAATCTAAGGGCAACATCAGATTTTGTTGCCACTGGCGCTCGTATAACTATCATACTCCTCCTACAGTAGGCTATGCCTTACTTGTTAGTTGTCGCGATTTGCAAGACGTCTCGTTTGATGGCCTTCCAGCGGAACTTCCCGCGGATCAAGGTTTGACAGGCTAATGCTAAAAGTTTTAAATAGTGAGCCGGCGGCGCACCCGAAATTACGGTATCATAGCTCTCAAGGTTCTGTTGCCCGTGACGCAACGTCTAACGCATCAAACCCGCGCCAGCCTTAGTCTCTTCGCGTCATTACTAACTTAGGGCGGATACTGAAAATTGGCATTCACTGGTGGTCACTCGCCCAAAGCAGAGTATCGGTAGGATATGGGAAACACCGGGGTATAATTTTAACAGCTCCAGGCTATGGTAGGATAGGCCACACTTCCTTCGGACGATTTCTAGCTCTCTATGAAGTTAGTAGCCGCGATCCACCCTGGGATACCTAGGAGCCATAAAAAGTGAGAGGGTGGTCATGAGGGTAGTAGACCAGCAGTGGTACTGGCACTCCCCACTGCCCAAGTTCTCGGGCACCTGCACGCAGCAGACCCCCCGGGCACTATCCTGCCATCTTCCGGATGGAAATGCTCAGGATCTGACCCCTA
Organism: Tuber melanosporum; assembly: GCF_000151645.1. Classification (NCBI taxonomy): domain Eukaryota; kingdom Fungi; phylum Ascomycota; class Pezizomycetes; order Pezizales; family Tuberaceae; genus Tuber; species Tuber melanosporum. The sequence goes on along the minus strand of NW_003299131.1, from coordinate 21,971 downwards.
CGAAAACCCCCGATCCCTAACCCCCCTCATCCGGAGTATCGCTCGTATAGGCATCATCTACAGCCGATGAAGCGAAACCACGCCTCAGTGGAACCCAGCAGTTCTTACTAAGATCGCTCAGGGTTTGAATTTGTTCATTTCATTACTTGTACGTGCCACTCAATGGACAAAGCCCAACCCCTTCTCAATGCATTCACGAGTGATTATTGGTGACAATGTAGCAAAGCTTAAAGTCTAGAGCTTTGGGCGTGTCAATGCTAGAAATGTATAATGATAGGACAAAAGGTAACCCGATTTACAAAAGACTTAAAGCTATACGAAGTAGAGCTCAACCAAAACCCCCAACACCCAGCCATCACCCTCTAAACATGATATTACTGGAAAATGTCAGCAACAGGTGGCCTACAGCCCATACCGTAGAATAGACGCGTACCAAGAAGTAATCAGCCACTGGCTTTTTCGCTGGCATTCCTCTACTATCCTGGGGGGCCGCTTCGAACACTCGGTACCGTCTCCCTGGCCCTCTTCTGACCACACCAGATCCTTGCCCTCGGCCAGCAGCTGCAGACCACTGGATCCCGGCGCCACTACCATTCCTTTCTTCTCCAAGCTCAAGAATTGCGGCTACATTACCACAACGGTAACAGTAATTTGGTGCGGACCAGACAGTTACGATACTAGAGTCGAACATTTCTTTGAAGCCCTCCATTACAAGCTGATGGGCTCGGGCTATTAAAGTGAGGTTGTTTAGGTGATTGAAATGCTTCACTATATCAGCTCCAAAGAGAAAGCCGGCGCCACGGGGAGAAAGGCCCCAGCCATCGATCTCTAGTTTTGTCAGATTTCTGTAAAGAGACCCAAGGTTGGAAGCGAGGGGAACAAGTTACCATCTGGGTCAGACCAGAGGAGATCGCACATTGCACCTTCGTGCGGAACCTCCTGTTTCCTATCGAGCAATCGAATTTTATCCACACTGTCCACAAGAGGGCTTAACCCCCCATGAACACACAGAACAGCACCATTATTCACACCTTTTGTTCCCCCAGAACTTCCCGAAGCACCAGAGCCGGGTGGTCCTCCTACCGTCCCGTCATCGCCACCACCAGCACTACCCTCCTGAAGTGGGTTAGCAGCATTCATCAATCCAGCTCCATCATCTCTCCTCTTCAACCTTGTAACAACGTCGCCACCAACGCCCACAACCTCAACTTCACATTCTTCACTCTCGTCGCCAACGAACGACCCAGCGCCAACAACCAGTGCACCCAATGCTAGGTAGTCAAAGACCTCGCAACAATACCGCCATACATTAGCGCTTCCATACTTTCTAAGGCACTCGTCATAAAATCCGTAAACCGTGGTTATCTGCCGGCTCTCGTGGTTTCCTCTAATAAGGGTTATCCGATCCGGATATCGCACCTTCAGACTCAGCAAAAGCAAGAACGACTCTAAACTGTAGAAACCGCGATCGACGAAGTCGCCCATAAATAAGTAATTCGTTTCCGGCACGTCACCGCCGACTCGAAAGAGCTCCATGAGATCATGGAATTGCCCATGGATATCGCCGCAAATTGTTACCGGCGCGTCAACGAGTTGGACATTCGATTCTTCGATTAGTAGCTCGCGAGCTTTATAACAGAGCTCTCGGACGGCCGGTTCAGGGATTGGTTTGCATGAGCGGAGAAGGGATATTGCGCTGTGGTTTAAGTTAGCGAATGGAGGTTCAGTAATGTAGGGATGAAGGGAGCTACTGGTCGAGATCGCTCATATTGACGGTTAAAGATAATGGTAGGTGAATCGCGATACTCTCCGTAGATTTTTAAAAAGAGTGCGTCGTGTGAGATGGGGAGGTGGGCGTTGTGGATAGCTGTGCGTAGTTTATGTTGTTGTTTTTGTGAATGATGATTTTTCCAGTTAGGCCATGAGGGTTGGCGATTACTGTAACCGCGGGCAGAAGTGGAAATGCGGCTCCGATAAGCACAGTTAGCGTTTAATCGTTACCATCAACGCCTCAACCAAAACTTCTTCAGTAAAATCCCCCCCCCCAAAAAAAAGGAATTAGAAAAGGGAAACAAAGGAAAGAGAAAATGGATGCACCAGAAGATCGAGACGTCAAGCTACAGAAGGTCTCAGGTGACCTCCTCCTTCGGTTTAAGGAATCCCTCCCCCGCCTTTTGCACGAAGATGGCTCTACCGGGCCGCCCCGGTCAACAGTTGACTCCAAGGAACTTGACTCCATGAGGATTCTTGTGAGCATTCCTACTGCCCTGTTTATGCGCCGATTAACCCTGTGCAGATAGAACCGTTCCAAGAGTCTCCCCAACTTCTCGACCCATATTTAAACTCGTTTCTCACGCCGCTTACAGGCGCTTTCCTAGCCCTCCTCGATACCCCAAATTCGAAGACTTCTCGACCGCCATTGCCTAAATCAACAGGTTTCGATCGTACGGAAATACCATGTCATGAAGCTATTGCCAGATTACTTTACACGTTGTGCAAGATCCGGGGTCCCAAAATTATTACCCGATTTCTACCTAACGAACCCCGCTGGCTAGAGCCACTAACAGATCTACTTATGCTTCGAAGCACAGGATCCTCAAGCAGCTGGCAATTTCGGTTTATACTACTGCTATGGTTATCGCATTTACTCCTTACCCCCTTCGATCTGAGCACCATCTCGACCCCGAGCACGGAGCCGATACCGCTTCCAGAGCATCTTGATATCAAAGAGCTGCCCGACCTCTCTCGGCGACTCCTTCAATTGGCAATTGCACATCTTGCCTCACCGGGAAACCGCGAGAGCGAAACTGCATCACTCTTGATTGTTCGATTGTGCATCCGGAAGGATATGGGGTTGTTGGGGCTTCTCCCAGCTATGATTTCCTGGTGTATGGACACTTTTTCAATTAAGCAAGAGTCTACGGACTCAGCATACACTAGCCTCTTCCGAAAGGCTAGCGTTCTATCCGTTCTGGCTGGCTTGCTGGCTCAAGCCGATCGCACTGCGAGCACCCCATTTATCATTCCAATATATAGACTCATACAAAAAATTGAGTTAGAAGATGGGAAAGAATGGGACTCCGCTAACATGAGAAGACTCGGGACAAAAATATACCGATGGGTGGCAATACTATCTTTGACTAGAGAAGGGGAGGAAAAGAACGAGAATAATGTTGTTGAAGACATAATCGAACGGCTATTAAACTCTCTCGGTGATAGAGATACCGCCGTGCGTCTTGGTGCATCGAAATCCCTTGCAGTCATTTCGAGAAAATTACCGCCAGATATGGCTGGGGAGGTTCTAGAAGCTGTCATGGGTATCTACGAGGAGGACATATTCTATTCTCCCCCTTACGGACCAAATAGGAAGAAGATGCTTACGGCAGTCAACGCCGAGAAATGGCACGGAGCAACACTTACACTTGCCACATTTCTTCGGGAGAGGGCTGTTCGTAGTACAGATGTGCTAGAGCGTGTGGTTCACTGCATAATAGCTTCTTTGTCGTTTGAACAACGGAGAACTACATTTGCTGCCGGCGGGAACGTGCGTGATGCTGCTTGCTATGCCGCCTGGAGCCTTTCCCGGTCGTATACAACTGATGAGTTAAAAGCCGTAGGCAATTTTGATCAGCGAGGGTTCGTTCAACAAGTCCTTGCTGTTGAGCTGATTGTTGCCGGAGCATTGGATCCCTTAGGGAATATCCGGCGAGCTGCATCTGCTGCTTTGCAAGAACTTGTAGGAAGACATCCCGGAATGGTTGAGGAGGGTATAAATGTTGTGCAGGTCGTAGATTATAACGCTGTTGCACTACGCCGGAGAAGCGTGGTTAAAGTTGCAGCGGAGGCAGCAGGGCTGGGTAGTGGGTACTGGCATGGAATTGTTAGTGGGATGGTAGAAGGGTGGAGAGGCATCGGTAGTGGTGACATTAGCGGGAGGAAGTTGAGCGGGGATGGCCTTGGAGAGTTGATATACATTGCCCTGCCCGGTGACGATGAATACCCAGGCGACAAAATGGCTGAGCGTGTGGTGGAGACTGTATCATCTCTTCTCCGCCGAATCCAGACCGATGGGAAAGGCGATGTCGAGATATACCATGGCGCAACTTGGGCTCTGGCCTCTGCGATTCTTAATATTCCCCCTGATGTGTTCACCCCGATAAAATCGTCCTTACTCTTTCCTCCGTTCGAAAAGCTCACGGGAAATGAATTTCTCAACACCCTTCTTCGCCCGGAATTAACTTCTGAATCGACATCCCGTCTTGTCTTCGCTCTTTGTCTTCTCGATCCTCTTCCAATCCCTGTTATCAGACTCTATATCGCTATACTAGAAGCAAGTCTGGACCGCAATGAGGACATAGTCCTTCAACAAGCGGTACCAGCAGCTAGAAAACTTATAGCTCTATTATCACCCCCAATTAGAGACAACTTGATCTCATCCTGGAATCGTCGGGCATCTTCTAACCGGAAAAAACGTGGGTACATTCTTGCCCTAGGTGAAGTCCTTCCATCCCTTCCAATGTCCACAGAGCTGCGGAAAGCCACTGTCTCGTCGCTATTGAAAGCAGCTGCTTCTGAGGAAGTTGAGTGTCGGGTAGCGGGTATAACCGCTATTTCCAGAGGAGTTCTATCAGGAGAAGATTCTACGGAGGATGTGATCCAGGCGATAGTAAATTCCCTCGACGATTACGAGGTTGATTCACGAGGTGATGTGGGCAGTTGGGTGCGCTCAGAAGGGGTCAAGGCTGTATTTGAGCACTGGGAACGCTTAGGAAATGAAGATGCCCAGTGGCAGATTCTAGAAAGAATAGCTCGTCTCTGTGCGGAAAGACTCGACCGAGTTCGAGTGAGGGCATGTGAAGCACTTGTGAGAATATCCGAGAGTGAGAAGTGGAAGGATCTAGCTGAGCACATCAATATGTATAGCTTTACCCCTACAAACCAGTTCCCAGATATTTCGCTAATTAACAATAGCGAAGTGCTTAAATCAGAGATATCAGCCACTTCTGTCTCATCGCCTGAATACTTCACTTCTCTGATATTGCTGTTAACCCACCCGCGCCTCTCAACGCCATTTCTCAAAGGTCTTGTACTCTCGGCTGGTGCAGGGTCGGACAGCCTATTAAAGACTTCTCGGGCAGCTCTTCTATCCTTTCTATCAAACACTTCTCCAACACCTATCCTAAGTACCCTAACATCGCTCCTACCACATGAAAGGACCACAATCCCAACACTAGAGGTCATGTCGGCGATTCTGGAATCAATTCCCTGCGCCCCTCCTGCAAGCCTGTTTCCTTCTGTTCAAAAGTCACACTATAAAAGCGCCAATCACGGTAGATTATCTACCGCAGTGAGGGTTTATGGCGGGATATACATGAACGAGGATAAATCGGGAAGAAAGGCTGTGGTTGACAAGCTCGTGGCTATGCTAAATCACCCATTCCCAAAGATCAGAGAGGGGGCTGCAGAGGTTTTAGTCGGTGTTGTCGGGTGTTTGGGAGATGAGATTAATGGAAAGGCCATTGAAGCCTTGGCTGGATGGGATTGGCTTGGTGGAGGAAAGGAAAGAGGGGCTGTGGTTAGGAAGGTGAGGGGGTGTTTCAACGCACAGTAGGTGCGAAAGAGATATCGCAAGACGCCTTCAGGGCGGCGAAAGATCTCCTAACCGGATAAAATAACTACATCTTACTGACCAACTACACATGTATCGAGCCATTCCCGGTTGCAGAGATAGAACCTAATGTGCATTAGGGATTACTCCAATAGGCAACCAATTCGTCGAGTGATGACCCATGCTATCAAGATGCCAAAAATATCGGAAGACCAATCACATTAAAAACCCATTGTAATCCAAGATATTATAATATTGTTATCAAACTATTATATTATAATTTTCACCACGGCAAACCCCCCCCCCAGTCCAAAAGATCATAAGAAAGGGAAAAGAAAAGAAAAAGAAACCTGCTCAACACCTCCTCTCCCGTCGAGGACAGTAGCAGAAATACACACCATGTGCACATCATGAGCCAATTTTCTCATGATCCCCAGGCCCGCAAACTGAATCCCCAACCTCGCAAAACTACTAACCTCAAAACAGCCACCCGGCAACCCAGCCTACCAGTACCAGAACCCACAAAACGCCCCACGAATCAAGCAATCAATCAACCAGTCAGTCAATGCGCTTCAATCTTTTTTTTTTTTTTCTTTCCCCTCCCACCCTCCCTACCCAACGCAAAACCGCTCAATCGCGCAGAGCTTCCATAATTGGTAAGGTTTCTATTTTTCTTTTCTTCCTCTCTCTCTAACCCACTTACCCACTGCCGGTACCATATGCAGTAGTCTAACCGGTGCCCTTAACCGACCTTTTTTTTTTCTTTCTCCCTTACCCAAGTTGGATGGCTTGATTGATTACTCGTACCGTACTCGAGTAAAGCATCATGGACTAATAACGAACGAAGCCCCATTACGGCTATTGTACTACTCGTGTGTACACCGCACCGCGCCCCATAGTGCGCCGTGCATGCCTTAATTGGCGCATGAAGCTTAGCACCGCAAGAAGTAAAAGTAAGAAGGAATACTCGTACTTGTTGGTGTCCAAGTTACGAGCAGTCCAAGTTATTGGTCGCCCTCCCCGCCCGCCTGTCTGTCTGGCCATCCGTGTGTTCTGTCCGTCCGAACAGGGAAGCTTGCTTGATCCGGTCGGTTATTTGGATTACTAAACATATCGGATACCGAAGGGAGAGACAAAGATTCAAATCTCCGCAGGGAATGGAAGGGGGTACTGTAAGAGTAGGGGGAGAGAGAATCAGGATCTATCTGCCGAATGATGCATTTCAGAACATGTTTCAAGGTTTTTCTTTTTTTTCTTCTTCCTCTTCTTCCTCTTCTTCTCCCCCCCCCCCCCTTTTCTTTTCATCTTTGGAATAGGATAAGATATACGAGTGACAGGAGTGAGAGTTGGTTCTAAGCCGTCGTTGAGGATTAGTTGCTGATACCAACGGAGTATAATATGTCATAGTAATGGGTTTCAAATGCCTGTAAGCCTACCGATTTACTCGCTACAAGTACGGTACCGGTACTCGAGTAGAAGGCACGGTAAATCAGCAAGTTCGACAGGCGTAATACTCGATCCATCCATGTACTAGTACTGCATACTTGTACCAACTGAGTGAATGGTACTCGTACTGTACAGTTACACGGCCGTAAAATTAAAAAAGAAATAATAACAATTTTGAAGCGCCAGAGCAGTTATGTGTGTACTCGGTAAATCGAGTGATCAATCATGCAGCATTTCCGCTCATTACTTCGTGCCGCTGTGAACGATGGCTAACCTTACCCGGGTATGATAAGCTAATATCTCAGCAGGCTGGCTGATGCCAATTACAAGTAGCACGGTATTCTAATTGTCGTAGTCGTACAGGATGGTATTTTGTAAAAGTACTGTATCATACATAGCTAAGCCAACTTTACACAATCCATGCTAAGAACGCAAAAAAAAAAAAAAGAAAAGAAAAAAAAACCTTTCCTAAGCCTCACTTTCATTCACCAAACCAGGCAACTAATCAAATCTCAAATAATTCCCACCCGCGATAAGAAGGGCCCGTGATTACTGTGTTTTGTTTTTACTTTTTTGTTTTTGCGCTTTCTCTTCTCTTCCCCCTTCGTGAAGAAGAAAAAGAGGCGATGGGTGGGGGGGGGGGGAGGGTGAAGATGGGAAATTATGTCCCCCCACCAAAAGCAAAATGTGCAGCAATAGCGCAGGTTAGGGCGAGGAATGAAGGAAAATGTTCTGTTGATTGCTTCTCACGGGTCAATTGGTTTCTATTTTATCATCCCCGATCAGTACTTTTTCTAACCAAATCGACAAATGGTTTTTTTTTCTCTCTCTCTCTCTCTCCTAGTTGGCTGAGCTACCGGTTAGTGGTGGTTTTTCTTTTTCTTTTCTTTTCTTTTCTTTTCTTTTCTGTGAGAACTACCTCGGAGAGGTTATTAGTGGTCGAGTTGCTCTAGTGGTGATGATAGGTGGAGCGGGTGGTGGTGGTGGTGGTGGTGATGATGGTGGGATATATCACATTGCAATTGGGAGGCATTAGAAAGTGAGTCAGTTTTCCGGGCGAAAAAGCATGGGAGTTCATGCCCTCTCACTCGAAGGTGAAATAGTTAGTGGAAAGTGAGGCTAAAGGGTACTATTCCTCTGGCTAGGCGCGCTAAACCCGTCCTGGGACGGCTTGAACTCTACGATTTGGGCGGAATAATTGAACTCCAATGTGCTGAGTCATTTGAGCATTCGAAAAAAAAGAACTGAACATCCGATCTTCTGGTCCAGGTTCAGCTTGCTTGCCATTGTACCGTGGGGGAGCGGAGGCAAAAGGTGAGGAGAGATGGGTATAAGTGCTGGTACGGTAATCAATGGACTCCGATAAGCCAGGACTAAAAAAAATCCTGCAAGCTGATTATAACCATTCGAGGCTTGAGACAGGGAAAGCGAATCCGAGTGGAAGGGCATGAAGTCCTGTGATTGGCGCTGCAGTTATTGTAGGGTACCCTACTCGAAGGGGTAAGCCACCGAAGCAGCAGCATAAGTTTAGTCAGTAAAATTTGGATAATAACGCTTCCGGTGCTTTTTGCCTAATGATAAGTTAGTTAGTTTTAAGGGTGATAGCCTGACCGTAAAACCAAGTGGGCTATTGCGAGGTGTTTGTTGCATTTGCCTACCGCCCATCATTCGGCATCCTCCATCCAGTAATAATAATACAACAACTTGGCCTCCTCCGTTGGTTCACACAATACCGTCTGCAACCTGAACTTTTTTTTTTTTTTTTTTTTTTTTTTTTTTTTCCTCTCTCTCTTCTCATCAAAGTTTCACCCCGAGCCAGAAAGAAACTGACCGCCTAGTTCTATGACCCTGAGTGCACGTCCATCACTTCAGGTAACGTGCTCGGAGGAGGGGTGAGTGTCCCATACAAATTCGCCACAATTTCCCGAATTTTGAACAATATCCTCCCCCTTCCCCTCCGGAGGTGGAGGGGAATGGGAGAGAAGAAGGATCGACCGGAAGTCCGGTTCGCACAGAGTGAGTACTATACTGTACGGTACGTCTGCACGAGTGATTTTTTCGGGTCAGTCTCTCTCATTCCGGGGAGCAGAAACCTATCACAGATTCGGTACCGCTACCCGTGGAATGGCTTTAGTTCACTTCGACAGGGACCGTTTTCGGTAGTAACAGGCACCATCTTACTGCAAGCATTTCTGGCCTTTTCTCCATACGAGTACTCGTATTGTACAGTACAGTAGAGTAGGGTACTGTAGATCAAGGTTCTCACCGGTCCTCCGCTTTTCATTCCGCCAAGTTTTTTTTTTACTTGCCAACTTACTCGCTACTGTACAATACGCATCACCCCCTCCTCTTACCACACGGAGCTAGAGCTTTTCTCGGGGGCTGAAAGTTAATAAGCCAAGAACTTTTTAACGTACTGTATTCGATGTATTTGAATGGAGAAGAAGCCAACTATCTTGTTGCCCCCGCTCCCCGGTAATAATACAATACGAGTACCTTATTCGTTAGTATTCAGCGAGGTGCATGCACGCAGATTAATAAGTGGAGTCTTACCACCGATTGCAAAATCGGCTTTTTTTTTTCTTCAAATAACTAAATACTCTTTCGTTATTTATGCGGGGAGAGAGAGAAGCAGAGAGATAGGCTATCATAGCAGAGGGAGAACGAGTGGAAGCGATCCAGGAAAGAAGAAGAAGAAGAAGAAGAAAAACTCAGCCCCCAAACTCAACATTCCACACGCACAGCACAACACAGCACAACGCGACAAAAACCTCAGGGCTCGCCAGGGAAGGTACTTGTAGTATCATACCTCTCACTGGAACTTTATTAAATAGATAACCGTACTTGTACAGTACCCGCAATGTAACTGGGT